>NW_024704916.1:0-107363 GCF_018977255.1 Callorhinchus milii
GTGCTGGCCGTTGTCAGCGACGTCTTCTGTCGGAAGGAACTTTAAACTGAGGCCCTACTTGCCTGTTCACGTTGACATTAAAGATCCCATTGCATTATTTGAAAAGAGTGGTTTCTCCTGGTGTCCAGGCCAACAATAAATTGGGTTGCCCACACAATAAAATCATTCCATTTTGCAGTCTTTGCGCTTTGAGATGACTTCCTGATGCAAAGGAGCTATATAAATAAGTATTATTTGCTTCATGGCTGTTTTGGGGATATTGCTGTGCGCAAATTGGCTGTCATGTTCACCTAAAATTACACAGTCATTGCACTTTACCATAAATCATGTGAAGAGCTTTGTGATGATGTGCTCCAGTGCTATATCAAATGCAGGATTATTATTTACTGGGGTGCAGTTCCACAATAACTTGCCCAAGTAGCCATTCCTTACAGAGCCCAGACATGAAGTAGTCCAATCAGCTGTGAGGGGCATTACAATTGAGCACAATTTTGCCCTCACTTGACTTCTACATCCAGCAAGGAACAAGTTGGAGTCTATGTAGATTCTACATTAACACCTGATGGCCTGGAATGGGAAATGTATGTTACTATGTAACTTACCTGGTGGATATATTGTAGAGTTACGGTAAATTAAGAATACTAGCCTATTTTCATAAACTGATTGAAAATGGGTTTAGGTAACATTAGTAACTGATTGATTTTACCGCAGAATATTTTGAAGGAGGAACCTGAAGGGAAACTCAAACTGCAGATGGTGCTGCTGAAAGCCGAGTCCCTCCTACACAATAGGAAAGGGGACAAAAAACATGAGATCCAAGCGGCACTGAAAGAGATCAAAACCATGTGGGAGGAGACGACAATATCCATGATCCATTGTCACAGGTAGGTAGGCAGCTTTCACACCCGAGTACAGAAGGCATTATTTCAGCATTTGACCTGCGAGTGTGAAAAGACAGTGTACTCTGTCTCCAAACCGTGCGGTTGCTGACCTGAGTGTTGGATGGACAGTGTAGAGGACGTTTCACTCTTTGTACTATGAATCTATCAATAACAACAACAAATTTACATACACGCCTAATAATAATCCCTCCAAAACCAAAAACAATAATAAATTGGTCATTTCAATCTACGACTGTTTGTGGGACATTGCTGTGCGCAATTGGCTGCCGCGTTCGCCCACAAATATACAGTCAATTCACTTTACAGTGTGTTCTGTGAAGCGCTTTGGGACGTCCTTCCGCTGTGAAAAGCGCTATATCAAATGCAAGGATTATTATTTGTAAAGTGCCTTTCACATCAAGAGGATGTCCCAAGATGCTGGGCAGTGCATAATTTGCCCCCGAGCTGGGTGTGCCTTTACTTGACATCTGCACATCCAGCGGAAAACAAGGTGGGGCTGGGGGAATGTGGGAAGAAAGATGACCAAAGGGTTGGTTAAATAGGAAAGTCTCGAGACGCACCTTGATGGATGCGAGAGAAAAGGCAAGTTGCAGGGACTCTGGGATGGAGATCCAGAGAGTGGGAGCAGAGAGGCTGAAAGCTCGACTGTGGATGGTGTGGGACATGAAGCTTGAAGAGATATTTTTCCAATATTGGCATTGTTCAGAAAATATTTTTTTTATCAGCAAGGTGCCTGACATTTTTCCCCTATCCCCTGCAGTGATACACTCAGTTTACCTAATTCCAGAGAATATCTGGCAAAAGTCGAAACTTTGGCGAATTACAGAGTGTGCGTTGGAGTAACTACTGGGGTTTAACCAGCTGAAAATGCATAGCTTGCAATTGAGAACACTGTATAGGGAGCTTCCTGCTGCATGTACAGCTAGGTCCACTCTACCAATTAGGGCTTTAGCTTGCAGGGTTAACAGGAGCCAAGTGGGAATAATCCCTGCCCCTTGTACCCTTCCTAAATCCTGCCAATGAGCCAAGCTGGCTAGTGTGTCATCAGCAGTGCCCTGGAGTACTGCAGATCTGCCTGGCTCAAGAAACTGGGCTAGTGCCTGCCACAGAGTGTTCTGACATTCTGTGGCTAGGCTTATCATCTTGGAGCAAATTCAGCTCCCATTAACCTCTCCCCTCCCCGTTCCCAGAGAATAGAATGTGGTTGTTTTGTAGGGAGTTACTGATCCTTTCAACAGCTGATTTTTCAGAGTTGAGAGTGAAACTGATTATATTTCCCTCTTTGCACTTTAGTCGAATTGAATGGGTTTTACTGCATTGGTCCGAGTATCTGAAAGCAGAAGGAGAATATTTTTCTTGGTTCTTGAACATGAAGCAGAAGTTGGAGCCTAACCTGGAGTTACAGCTGGACCTAAAGGAAAAACAGTTACAACTTAGCCATCACCGGATCCTACTCAGTAACATCCACAACCAGTCCGCCCTGCTGCAGCGACTGGCACAGGAGAGAGGATCCTTGTTTGAGAAAACAAAAGACCCGACTCTCCATGAGGACATTCAGCGGAAAGTAAATGCTGAACACCAAGAGCTGCAGAGACAAGCAAAGGTTTGACAATCTGCTGAGAAATTAGCCAGCTATTTGGTGAAGGTGTTGATTGAGGATTCTGGTATATTTGTAGAATTATTTAGTTTGGTATTGGCCAGAAGAATGGTTATGTAAAAACTGGATTAGTCAGAAGCAACTGACAGCTCCCGAGACTCTGGTTAATTTGCAGAGCACAATAATCCAGATTGTCGTGGGTCATGTTTTCCTCTTAGCAAGTGGTGCTGTGTTCTCACCTTGTAGGCTCATGTCCTTAGTTTGTTCAGCTTCCTACTTGAGATGCTGTGATTTCTGCTCAATATTTTGAAATGCAAATCTTTAAATTTTTATTCAGACTCACTAAATTGCATGGCTTTTAGTTATTGTCAGCAGTAATGTCAGTTTAAGAACATAAGAATTAGGAGCAGGAGTAGGCCATTCGGCCCCTCGAGCCTGTGCCCCGCCATTCGATAAGTTCACGGCTGATCTTCAGACCTAACTCTAATTATCTGCCCTATCCCGATATCCCCTAATGCCTCTGTTTTTTAAAAATCTATCAGTCTCAGCCTTGAAGATGTTCAAGGACTGAGCATCTACAGCCTTCTGGGGTACTGAATTCCATAAATTCGCTACCCTCTGAGTGAAGAAATGTTTCCTCAACTCTGTTCTAAAAGGCTGACCCTTAATTTTCAGACTGTGACCCCTGGTTATAGATTCTCCTACCAGGGGAAACAGTAGTGTCTACTTTATCAGCCCTTTAAGAATCTTATATGTTTCAATAAGATCTCCCCTAATTCTTCTGTACTCTGGAGAATACAGCCCTAGTTTATTCAGCCTCTCCTCATAGGTCAGTCCCCTCATCCCAGGAACTAACCGAGTGAATCTACGCTGCACCCCCTCGGGGGCAAGTAAATAAGGAGACCAAAACTGCACACAATACTCTAGGTGCGGTCTCACCAAGGCTCTACACAGTTGCAGCAAGACTTCCCTACTCTTATACTCTAAACCTTTTGCAATGAACGCTAACATGCCGTTCGCCTTCTTAGTTGCTGCTGCACCTGCAAACTAACTTTTTGAGACTGGTGTATAAGGACACCCAAATCCCTCTGCACTCTAACACTATCTACTCTCTCCCCCTCTAGAAAATAATCTGTTTTTCTATTTTCTCTACTGAGGTGAATAACTTCACACTTCCCCACATTAAATTCCATCTGCCACCTACTCGTCCACTCCCCGAGCCTATCTATATCCCGTTGCAATCTTTTTGCATCATCCTCAGAGCTTACTCTCCCACCTAGGTTAGTGTCATCCGCGAATTTAGATACGTTACATTCAATGTCCTCGTCTAGATCATTGATGTTTGCCGATATCCATCCTTTCAAAAGGAGATGTTAAATATTGTGTTGATGAACAACTCTGGTGGGCAGTGCATATAAACCTCATTTGTGGAATTGATGATTGTTTCAGGAAAAAGTGAATGTTTTAGAAGCAATTACAGAAGAGCATGAGCAATACCAAGAGAGTTTGGACAAATTCCAAAACTGGCTGAACTCCATCAGCGAAAAATATGATGGGATTACGACAAAAGACTACACAGGCTCCATTGAGGAAATACTGAAAGGTTTAAGGGTACGTCAACCATTTACACCTGGACAATATGTTAAATAAAGTAAGTCATGACTTGTGAACCGAGACCTAACAACACGCAATTTCCATCAAATCTTGAATGCAAGAGAAGTTAAAATAGGTACTATAGCGTATAACATCCCCTGCTTTCACTCCAAAACCTGGTTTAAAAATCATGTCCCTTCGCTTGCACCTTCCCTTGCCTCCTTCAAGGCACATCTCAAAACCCGCCTTCGACCACCCTCCTACCACTATCCTCCCTGCCCTCCACCTCTCCTGGTCCCAACCCCCAGCTCTGGTCCAAATCCCTGACTGTCCAGTGCCTTAGGATATCCTCCTGATGTGAAAGGTGCTATGCAAATATAATTTGTTATTGAATTGTTGGCGGTATCTTCCTTTGGATTAGATATTAAGTCGAGGTTCTATCTGCCTGTTGAGGTGGACATCTGAAAATCCCATGGTGCTATTGGAAAAGAGAATGGAGTTTTCCTGGTCAGCTGGCCAACAATCCCTCAAATAAAATTGGTTACTTGCTCCATGGCTGTCTGTGGAACATTGTGGTATATCCTGCAAAGTGCTTTGAGGCATCTCAATGCTGTGGTAAGGTGTTATAGCAAATGCAAGGTTTATTATAATTAAAATGCACAGTCAATACACTTTACAGTAAATCCTGTGAGACATTTTCACAATATGCAAGGATTATTATTAACTTATACTTTTCCAATACTACCTAGGAAAAGTAGTAAACAGTGAGGAGGACAGTAGCAGACTGCAAGAGGACATGGACAGACTGGTAAAGTGGGCATGGGAGGAAGAATGAGGAGAGGCAATATAAGCTAATGGTACAATCTTAAAGGTGGTGAAGGAACAGAGAGACCTGCGGATTCATTTAAGTAAATCTTTGATGGTGGTAGGACAGGTAGATAAAGCTATTAAAAAAGCTTCCGGGATACACGGCTTTATAAATAGGGGCATAGAATACAACAGTCAGGAAGTTATGATGAACCTTTATAAAACACTGGTTAGACCTCAGCTGCAGGATTGCGTTCAGTTCACATTTTAGGAAGGATGTCAAGGCATTGGAGGGGGTGCAAAAGAGATTGACCAGAATGGTACCAGGAATGAGGGACTTCAGTTATCAGAAGAGGCTCGAGAAGCTTGGATTATTCTCCTTGGTTAAGAGGAGACTTAATAGAAATTTTCAAAATTATGAAGGGATTCGTTCAGGTGAGCAAGAAGAAACTCTTCCCACTGGCGAGTGGGTCGGTAATTTGTGGGCACCGAATTAAAATAGTTGCTAAAAGAAATAGAGGTGAGGAGAAATGTTCTCACACAGTGAGTTGTTGGGATCTGGAATGCATTGCCTGAAAGGTTGGTGGAAGCTGATTTGGTAACAACTTTTAAGATAGAAGTAGATAATTATTTGGGGAGGACAAGTTTGCAGGGCTCTGGGGAGAGCGCGGGGGGGTGGGATTGATCAGGGCTATGGTGAGAGAGTGGGGGAGTGGGGTTGATCAGGGCTATGGTGAGAGAGTGGGGGAGTGAGGTTGATCAGGGCTCTGGGGAGAGCGCGGGGGGGTGGGATTGATCAGGGCTATGGTGAGAGAGTGGGGGAGTGGGGTTGATCAGGGCTATGGTGAGAGAGTGGGGGAGTGGGGTTGATCAGGGCTATGGGGAGAGAATGGGGGAGTGGGGTTGATTTGGAAGCTCTTTTTAAGAGCGGCACAGATACGATGGGCGAATGGCTTCCTTCTATGCTATATAATTCTATGGTTCTAGTACTATAATGGGTTTTATTAACAAAGATAATGAAATCCTTACTGAAAGAGGTAGTAGAAAAACATCTGGAAACTGAAAATATAATAAAGAATAGTCAGCACGGATTTCAAAAAGGAAGGTCATGCTTGACCAACCTCATTGAGTTCTTCGAAGAGGAAACAGAAATAGTAGACAAGGGGAATGTAGATGTAATATGTTTGGATTTAAAAAAAAACATATTGGACTAATAAATAAGGTCAGTGCATGTGGAGTCAGGGGAAACATAGCAGAATCAATAGCAAGCTGACTTCAAGACAGAAAACAGAGGAGGGGTAAAGGGAGCTACTCAGACTGGCAGGAGGTAGAAAGTGGTGTTCCACAAGGATCGGTATTGGGACCTACTGTTGTTCACAACTTACATTAACGATTTGACCGATTCACCAATAAGTGGAAATAATCTTTTACTGATTATGAAAGGCTTTCAGAACCTCTGGGTTTAATATATCCATAACGAGGATAGAAATAAGGATAGAAATTCATCTTGAGAGAGATACAACCGCTATCATTGTTCTTTCACAAGAATAAGGAGATCTTTGATGTTCGTTAGCCAGATACTTTTTCAAGAATTTAAGCTATGACCTTCACAGGAGCTGGCAGATGCAGTGAGTAGCAAAGAAGAAGACTTGCTGCAACTGGAACATAATGGCAAAGCTGTAACAGGGAATACATCTCCACTTGGCGCTGAGCACATCACCAGGGAACTGGAGGAGCTGAGAGAGAAATGGGAAAGATTGCGACTGAGCTGCACACAGGACAAGGAAGCGTTGCTTCAATCACAGCAGGAGTTCACGTCTAGGGCTCAGCAACTGGAGAAAAACGTGGCCGAGTTCAACAATCTGGTACATAAGGTGGAAGTGGAGACTTTAAATGTGGATGACACCAATGACGAACTGGAAACTACCTGGAGGAAATATGTGGTAAGTGAAGTCACGAGGTCATGGTTCACACAGCCTCCTCAAGCACCCATTTTAATTCACTTCATGGGTAATATTACCATAATAACATTACATTAGTGAACTCTTAACTATGGTCAATGGCAGAGACTGTCAATACCAACAACTTGCAGTTATACAGTGCCCTTCACGCAGGGTAGGATCCCAGAACGCTTGAACGGTCACATTCCAACCTCTTTTCCTGCCTCCAGTTGTATGCACATGTTTTACTCTGTGCCACAGATCAGCAGGAAAACGCTATTAGAGGAGCAGCCGCATGTAGAACATTTCATGTTGGAGCTGAAGGAACTTTTCAGCTTGTCGCAGGACCAGAATCTCTCCAACTGTGTCCTGCTTGCCATTCGAGAGTATCACAGGTAACATTCAGGAACTTTCCTCTGAACCTGAAAAATATGGAACTACTTGTATTAATGAAGTTTCTAATCATCAAGATGTAAAATGTCTATTTGGGTAAGATTTGCAAATTGTGTTTTTTACTTTCAAGCAGCATTCAAAGTTCTGTTACAGCACATTGTAACAATGAGAATTTAGTAATTGAGGGAAGAATGTCAACATTTGCAGATAACACAACAGAAAATGACAAACTGAGGGTGATTGTGGAGAGCTGTTGGATGGCATATAGGCCAGCAAGGTGGACACATTACTAGCTGATGTAACTCAATGAAGAACAATGTGAAATAACACATTTTAGATGTAGGAATATGTAAATTGTATGTAATATTACCGTAATAATATTAACTTAATGGTAATTTCTTGGTGTGCACATATACACAGGTATAAGCAACAGCACAGATAGATAGATATCACTAAGCAAAAGGCAAATGGATACCCTTTTGGATTTTATTCCCTCCACGTGATTTCTTTCCTGTTAGTTAAATGTTGTCCCTGGAATAGTACCATGGCTGGATTGTTCCTCATTGCTGACTGTGGACATTATATTTTTCTTTCACCTTCTGACAGGGTAACTGGAAGGTTAGATGTGATGTGTAACCAAGTAGAGATGAAAATGAGGCAGAATGTTCAGCAGCTCCAGGGAGAGTTTCAGCAGTGGAGGAGCAGGACTCGCAGATTGCTGGATTTGTCCTCGGACATCACAGACACAACATTGCTTGGTGTTTACCTCCAGCAAATTGAGGTAATTTATTGAATATAATTGTATGCTTTAGCAAAACATGATGGTCAAACTGGTTATGGAGTCCCAAAGCGCAGCGGTTAGTGCAGTCGCTTCGCAAGTGAGAGGACTGGGTTTGATTCCCGGGCAGGGCAAAACCTTAGGCAAATTTCCTTATTGGACACGCCTCTTGTTTATTTAGCAGTAAGTAGGAACCCAACAACAACTTGGATTTGTATAGTGCCCTCCTCGCCGGACGGCGTCTCAGAGCGCTTGAAGTTGTTAGACGATTGGAGGATTGCTTTCAGATAAATATCTCTAAACAAAAGGCAAAAAAAAATCCTCCCCAAAAAATTAAAAATTGATGAATTAATACACGACTGTTTGTGGGACACTGCTGTGCGCAATTGGCTGCAATGTTTCGCCCACAAAATATACAATCACTACAATTTACAGTATTCTGTGAAGCACTTTGAAGCGTTTCAATGACGTGATAGGCACGCTGCAAGATGGGCCAAATGGCTTCCTTCTGTGCTGTTATATTCTATTCCAAGCAGGGCGAAACCTTGGGCAAGTTTCCTTACTCCACACAGAGCCTAATAATAATCCCTCCAAAACAATAATAAATTGGTCATTTTCAATCCATGACTGTTTGTGGGACATTGCTGTGCGCAATTGGCTGTCGCGTTCGCCCACAAATATACAGTCAATTCACTTTACAATATATTCTGTGAAGCGCTTTGGGACGTCTAGAAGACGTGAAAAGCGCTATATCAAATGCAAGGATTATTTTTATTATGACATCCAATATTTTTACATCCAATTTACCTAGCGTTAGCTAAAGTGGATTCACTATATGTTAAAAACACATATAGTGAATCCACTTTAGCTAACACCAGGTAAATTGGATGTAATGTCTGGTCTCAATCCATTTGTATTCTTGCCTGTTTTATAAACACCTGTTAATTCAGGGGAAAATGCTGCACTGATCTCTGCTTAATGTACTCACTCCCACGTTCTGTGCCACGAGATGGGACGAATCACATTGTGATTGACAGTGGACTCCATCCATTCACAAGCGGGTGGGGAAAGCAACTGCTTCTGAGGGGATCAATTAGTGGGTTTCTGAGGTGATTGACAACTAACGGAGCCATTGCTAATTGATCCCCTTCCTGCCCAATGCGAACGGCAATGGGAGGAAAGAGGCGCTCAGCAGAGGAGACATCGGGAAGAGAAAAGTAAGAACTTTGGTTACTGGATACCGGATAAGTCAGACAAAACTCCCTGCCCTAAAGCAGATTCCACTGTATTCCTAGTTTCCTGAGTAAACCTTGCCAACCTGCACCAAATACTCTCTGGAATTAGGTAAGCAAAGTGTGTCCCTCCAGGGAGAGAGGGTGCATCCCACCCAGACATGGGAATTTCCATGTGTAGGGGCATGAATGGAACTCTGTCTAGTTTGGATACTCTTTAACATGGTGAGGCCCCCCGGCTGCGGAGCCCCCCCCCTCCCCCGGCTGGGCAAAGGAAAATCAGTCTGTGGGTGAATATTAGACACTGCGTTAGGTTCTTTTACGTCACAAATCCTGTTTGAGTAGACTTATTGGTAGAACTTGGATTTGTAGCTAAAGCCACAAGTTTATCAGGTTGGATATAAACAGGAATTACAAAGTTATCAGCTTTACCAACTGAAAATGTTCACATTGGAGACAGAGATTGTGATAGTAAATGCTCAGTTTGGCCCTTTCTTACAGTATTCTGGAGGCTCAAACATTTTCACTCATTCCCTAATTCAGTTTAATGAACAAAATGTTTTCTCTCATTCTCTCTCTCAGGATTGCCTGTCGCAGAGCTCTCTGCTGCACAACCAGTTCAGCAGCTCCCAGGTGAAGCAGAGAACAATGGGCATTGACTCCAGTGAAGATTTATCTGATGTGTTACAGCAGACACAGCTGCTTACTGAGAGGCTGCTGGAGCTGAGACAGAAGCTGCAGGTACTGTCTGACCTGTCAAACAAACCAACGTTACTAAGCAGCAATGTGGATAGGAAGTGCTGGATCAAATACAAAATTATTATTTTATCAGACAAAGTAGATATTAAACAACTTCATTGAGAGGTTGACCTGTGAAAGGAATATTTATTTTGTGATATTTTCTGCTGAGGCATTGCCAGATTTGCTACAAGATTTGAGAATCAAGGAAACAAAATAGAAATTTGCTGATGTTCCCAACATGGGAACATATCAATTTGTGACGAGAATTGTGAAAAATTGCAGGAGATGAAACTTAACTGAAGGCCCATCTGCCAACGGTCTCCTCTGTGTGATGGGAAGCCCGTGGAGTCCGGCAAGGATGGGGGTGATAGGGTCGCGGAGCCTATTGTGGGAGAGGACACGAGCTGCAAAGATCTGGATTATCTGTAGCCTATGGAGGGAGCAGTTGGGGAGGTCAACAAGCCGAGAGTTTGCGTAGTTGAGCCTGGATGTTATAGAATCATACAGAACAGAAAGAGACCATTCGGCCCATCACTTCCTGCCAACTGCTCCTCCAGCGAAGTAACTAAGCTCCAGGCAAACAAGATAGAGACATTTTGTAGACAATCAGAAAACTTTTACATCACAAAGGACAACAATTCTGACTTTACCTATGTTGCTATCCTACTTAGATCTTAAAAGTTATGAAAAAGTTAGTAAGTTAGAATCATAGAACTATACAGCACAGAAGGAGGCCATTCGGCCCATCGTGTCTGTGCCATCTCTCTGTTCCTTCACCCCCTTTAAGATTGTACCATCAGCTTATATTGCCTCTCCTCATTCTTCCTCCCAAAATGCAGCACTTTGCATTTCTCCACATTAAACTTCATCTGCCACGTGTCGGCCCATTTTCCCTTTCTGTCTATGTCCTCTTGCAGTCTGTTACTATCCTCCTCATGTTTACTACCTTTCACAGCTTAGTATCATCTGCAAACTTGGAAATTGTACTCCCTATACCCAAGTCCAGGTCATTTATATAGATCAAGAACAGCAGTGGCCCCAATACTGATCCCTGGGGGACACCAATGTACACTTCCCTCCAGTTAGAAAAATAAACGTTCACCACCACTCTCTGCTTTCTGTCTCCCAGACAGTTCTGTATCTGCTGTCACTGTCCCTTTAATACCGTGGGCTTCTATTTTGCTGACAAGTTTCTTATTTTTCATGCATAGGTTCATAGAATGTTACGGCACAGAAGGAGGCCATTCAGACCATCGAGTCGGTGCGGCTCTTTGACAGAGCGTCACTTTCACTAACCCCAATCACCAGCTTTCTCCCCATAACCCTGCAAACCCGTCTTCCCCGATACCTGTCCAGTTCTCTCTTAAAAGCTGTTATCGAATCGAACTTCACTGCCCTTTCAGGCAGATCATTCCAAATTCCAACAACTCGCTGAGTGAAAACATTTCTTCTAACCTCCCCTCTGCTTCTTTTGGTAGGTATCTTAAGACTGTGGCCACGGGTCACAGACACACCTACCAGCGGAAACAACTTTTCCTTATCTCGCCTGTCGAAACCTTTCATGATCTTGAAGACCTCTATCAGGTCCCTGCGTAACCTTCTCTGCTCTAATGGGAAAAGTACTAACTTCTCCAGCCTGTCCTCATAGCTAAGGTTCCCCATTCCTGGTATCATACTCGTGAATCTCCTCTGCGCCCTTTCCAGTGCCTTATGTCCTTCCTGAGGTAAGGTGCCCAGAACTGGATGCAGTACTCCAGCTGAGGCCTAACCAGTGTTTTGTATAGATTAACCATAACCTCCCTACTCTTATACTCTACGCCCCTATTAATAAAGCTCAGTACACCAAATGCCTTTTTTACTACCTTATCTACCTGCCCCGCTACCTTTAATGATTCGCTTACTTGAACACCCAGATCTTTCTGTACGTTCACCCCCCTTAAGATTGAGCTACCAAGTCTATTGCCTCCTATCATTTTTCCTACTTAAGTGTATCACCTCACACTTACCCACATTGAAATCCATCTGCCACATGTCAGCCCATTCCACCATTCTGTGTATGTCTGCTTGCAGTTGGTTACAGTCATCTTCACTATTTACTACCCCACCTAACTTTGTATCATCTGCAAACTTGGAAATAGTGCTCTCTGTGCCCAAGTCCAAATCATTAATGTATATTAGAAAGAGCAGTGGTCCCAATACTGATCCCTGGGGGGCACCGCTGCACACCTCCTTCCATTTCGAGAAACACCCATTAACCACAACCCTCTGCTTTCTGTCACTCAGTCAGTTCCTAATCCAAACTGCCACTGTCCCCTGACTACTGTGGGCCTCTAATTTTTTTATTAATCTCTGCGGTACTGTGTCAAAAGCCTTTTTGAAATCCATGTAAATAATGTCTACCGCATTTCCCTCATCAACCTTTGCAGTCACCTCTTCAAAAAATTCTATTAGATTTGTTAGGCAAGATTTGCCTTTAACAAATCCATGTTGGGGGTCTCTAATTACCTCATGTTCCTCTAAGTAGAGATTTATTCTGTCCCGGATTATGGTCTCCATTAGTTTTCCTGTTACCGAAGTTAGGCCTGTAATTTCCGGGCTTGTCTTTCTGCCCCTTTTTGTAGAGGGGGTAACATTAGCCACTCTCCAGTCTCTTGGCACCACTCCTGTGTCCAATGAAGATTGAAATATAATGGCCAAAGCCTCCGCTGTTTGAACCCGTATCTCCCACAGCACCTTGGGTGAAACCCATCTGGTCCTGGTGATTTATCAATTCTGAGCCCAGTCAATCTTTTCAGAACTTCCTCTCTGCTATAGTAATCTGATCTATTTCCTCTACCCTCTCATCCAATACTGCAGCATTTGGGGCATCCATTTCCGTTGTGAAGACAGATGCAAAGTACTCATTCAGTACATCAGCCACGCCCTCTGCCTCCACAACAAGATTGCTGTCATTGTCTTTGATTGGCCCCACCCTACCTTTAACTAACCTTTTTTCCTTTATGAGCTTGTAAAATATTTTACGATTCCCCTTTATGTTACCCGCTAACCTCTTGCGATCTTTTTGCCTGTCTTATCACTCTTTTAAGATCACTCCTGCATTCTCTATAATGCGCTTTGCTATCCTCAGTATCTTGCGTCTTCCAATTGTCGTACACCGTCTTCTTCTTTTTCATCCTAGACAGAAGATCCCTGGTCATCCAGGCTGGCTTGGTTGTCGTACATTTCCCTTTTGTGGGAATATATCTATTTAGACCTTGAGCTATCATATATTTGAAGATCTCCCATTGCTCATGAGTCGTTTTACCTGCTTGTCTTACTTGCCAGTCCACCAACTCTAGGTCCCTTTTTAGCCCATCAAAATTAGCCCTTTTCCAGTCAAGCATTTTCACCCTTGACTGTACTTTGTCCCTGTTCATGAGTAATCTAAATCTAAAATATTGTGGTCACTGTTACCTAGATGCACCCCTACCGAAACCTGTTCAATCTGACCTATTTCATTCCCCAGGGCAAGATCCAGCAATGCTTCCGTCCTCGCAATTTTATCAAACACCTTTTCAAAATCCATATAAACTGCATCAACTGCTCTCCCTAGCTTCTGATACTCCCCCTGTAGGATCTCAGCCCTTTTTTCCCTACATCATGGATCCCACAACTTCTGATGTTCTCCTTCCCCCTGTAGAATGTTTTGCACCCATTCTGTGATATCTTCAACCCTGGCACCCGGGAGGCAACATACCATGCGTCTTTGGTTGCAGAAATACCGGTCTACTCCCTTCACCAAGCATCCTGGAGGTCCCACATGGCACACATCATGCATGCAACCGGTCTCGGCTACCTTGCCATATTCCCAGACATGTTTTATATTAATATAACTTATATATTTTATAATTATGCACCTCTTTCCCTCTTTACACTGAATTTCCACTCTCACCAAATTCCTTAACTGAATTCTCACTCTGTTCTACCTCACTCAGTTCCCTCCTCACGCTGCTGGGCTCTCTGCTTATGAATATATGAATATATGTCCTGTAGCTCAGTGGTTAGAGCACTCGCTTTGCAAGTGAGAGACCTGGGTTCAATTCCAGGCAGGGTGAAACCTTGGGCAAGTTTCCTTACTCCACACGCCTAATAATAAACCCTCCAAAACAAAAACAATAATAAATTGGTCATTTTCAATCTACGACTGTTTGTGGGACATTGCTGTGCGCAATTGGCTGCCGCGTTCGCCCACAAATATACAGTCAATTCACTTTACAGTGTGTTCTGTGAAGCGCTTTGGGACGTCCTCCCGACGTGAAAAGCGCTATATCAAATGCAAGGATTATTATTATTATTATGTTGAACTTGATGTTGGCCTAGCTACAGTTACAGTATTGCGTATTTTGGCACTCAATTCTAGGAAAGCTGTAAAAGCTACGGAGTAGGTTCAGTGCGGCCTCACAGCCATATTATCAGGGATAATAATAATCCTTGCATTTGATATAGCACCTTATCATGTCTTTGAGACGTCTCAAAGAGCTTCACAGAATACTGTAATGTGAATTGACTGTATATTTTGTGGATGAAATGCAACAGCGAATTGCTCTCAGCAGTGTCCCACAAACAGACGTGGATTGAAGTGACCAATGTATTTTTTTTAAGGAATTATTACCCCCGGAAAAACGATCCACCAATCGACTAACAACCAGGTTCCTACTTACTGCTAGGTAAACAGGCATATGGAGTAAGGAAACTTGCCCAACATTTTGCCTTGTCAGGAATCGAACCCAGCTCTCTCTCCCGCTTGCGAGGCGAATGCTCTAACCACTGAGCTGCAGGACTCCACAATGAGGGATGAGGGTTTTCTCTTGAAAATAAACTTTGTTATGGGTTTTTATGCAATAATAATAATAATCCTTGCATTTGATATAGCGCTTTTCACGTCGGGAGGACGTCCCAAAGCACTTCACAGAACACACTGTAAAGTGAATTGGCTGTATAGTTGTGGGCGAACGCGGCAGCCAATTGTGCACAGCAATGTCCCACAAACAGTTGTAGATTGAAAATGAACAATTGATTATTGTTTGTGGTTTTGGAGGGATTATTATTAGGCTCTGTGTGGAGTAAGGCAACTTGCCCAAGGTTTGGCCCTCTGCCTGGAATTGAACTCGGGTCTCTCACTTGCAAAGCGAGTGCTCTAACCACTGAGCTACAGCACTCCTTGGCCTGCAATTACCTGCTAAGTGAAGTGGATGTGAAGTGGTGGATCTTTGGTATTGTATTGTGCAAAGCGTCTCAGTGTTTGACATCTGTAGAGCAAACCAATCTTAGTGCGGCTCAGAAAACAGAATAAGGAAAATCAAGCAGAAAAACAACTTTAGAATGGGCCTAAAAGAACTTTAACAAATTCTCTCCATTTATCCTGTTCAGAGTTCATTGTCTCAGTCAGAGGAATTTGCTGCTACTTACCAACTGTTGCAGGAGCGTCTGTCTGCGGTCAAAGTACAGCTAATGGCAAACAGGAAATTACAGCCAAGTCTTGAAACCAAAAGACAGCAGGTTGAACAGCTTCAGGTAATCGTGAGTCAAATAAGACTATGATGCTGTTAGAGCTAGCCAATAAATCATCAATCTCTGCAAGATTTCTATGAGTGAAAGGGATTCTTTGAATTCCAGTGCAAACTTTCCAACTCAGCTCAATTGCTCAAGCTGTTCATTGTATAACAGAGTTTGCGTAAGTATCTCAATCCATTTGGCACAAGCACTCAAAAAAAATTTCCAACTTTTTTCCATAGATTTGCACTAACTTGGTTACATCAGAGCTGCTATTGTGAGTGTGATATGGGAGCACTCGTCTGGGATTCAAGTGAAATATTGGGATGTAGGGCAAGATGTAAGCTGCAACCTGGAAATGTTGGACAAAAATTTAGAGGGAGCTTTATTCTGTCTCTATTTTCTATAATCTAAGTGTCTTGGAACATCCTCCCGATATAAATACAAATTTGTATTGTAGTGCAATGTAATATGCATAGAATAGGGCAAACAGGGAGTGGGGATAAATGGGTCCTTCTCAGATTGGCAGGTTGTGACGAGTGGAGTGCCGCAAGGATCAGTGCTTGGGCCTCAGCTGTTTACAGTCTATATCAACAACTTAGATGAGGAAATAGAGCTTAATGTATCTAAATTCACAGATGATACAAAGCTCGGTGGGAAAGTAAGCTGTGAGGAGGACGCAAGGAGGATGCAGAGAGATATAGACAAGTTAAATGAAGAAGGTGGCAGATGAGTATAATCTAGGGAAGTGTGAAGTTATTCACCTAGGTAGAAAAGAAGAAAAGCAGATTATTATTATTTTCGAGAGTGGAGGGACGAGGTAGTGTTAGTATTCAGAGGGTTTTGGGTGTCCTTGTACACCAATCACAGAAAGATAGTATGCAAGTACAGCAAGCAATTAGATAGAAAGGCTAATAGCATGTTAGCGTTTGTTGCAAAGGGGTTAGAATACAAGAGTAGGGAAGTCTTGCTGCAATTGTATAAGGCATTGGTGAGGCCGCACCTAGAATATTGTCTGCAGTTTTGGTCTCCTTACCTAAGAAAGGATATACTCGCCTTAGAGGGGGTGCAACGTAGGTTCACTAAGTTGGTTCCTGGGATGAGGCGGTTGAGCTATGAGGAGAGGTTGAGTAGACTAAGCCTATATTCTCTAGAATATAGAAGAATTAAAGGTGATCTTATAGAAACCTATAAGATTCTTAAGGGTCTTGACAGGGTAGATAGTGTGAAACTGTTTCCCTTGGTTGGAGAATCTAAAACTAGGGCCATAGTCTCAGAATTAATGGTCAGCCTTTTAGAACTGAGTTGAGAAAAGATTTCTTCACTCAGAGGATAGTGAATTTATGGAATTCTTTCCCCAAAGGCTCAGTCCTTGAAGATATTCAAGATTGAGATCGATAGATTTTTAAAAAAAAACTAAAAGGATTAAGGGATATGGGGATAGGGCGGCTAAATGGAATTAGGTTAGAAGATCAGTCATGATCTTATTAAATGGTGGGGCAGGCTCGAGGGGCCGAATGGCCTACTCCTGCTCCTATTTGTTATGTTTTTATGCATGAAGAAACTTAGCTTATTTTTTCTTCATCACTTCCAGAACATTGTCTGCCTTCGCCACTAGCTCTCCCCAAGGCTGCAGAGACCACTTATCAAGTGCAGCCTTGACTATTCCCATCTTCTCCCTGCACATGCTACAGACTATCCATAGCTCTGCAGCACATGTCCTCACTTGCACAAGCCTATCACCTCCATCCTTGCTTGGCTCCACTAGCTCCCCATTCCCCAGCTGATCCTCACGTTCAAATTCCTCCATAGCCTTGTCCCACCCTCTCTGTGACCTTCTGCAAGTCTACCGATCTGGCTGCTCCTTTTGCTCAGCAAACACTGGCCTCTTCACGTCCCCTGCCCTATCTTCCCACCATCAGTGAGCAAGCTATCATCTCTGTAAAGTGCTTTCAGATGTCCCCAAAATGAAAGAAGCTATACAAATGTAAATGGCTTTGTAATTCAAATTGTAATTGCAAAGCTCATCCCTCCAACATCAGGCTCATTCTCACTACTCTCTGCTGAGGCCGGAAATCCTACTGAAACATTAACAGTAAAATATTGTGAAAGGCTGGATAATTATCAGATACATTCTCTAATTATAGTTAAACTCTCTGAACCTAAATTGTAACTACAAGGAGGACATTTTACACGCTCTTAGATGATTGTGCTGTAAAGATTATCAATTGTCTGTTTAGCAGCAGTCAGTAAATCTTTACCCAAGCAGAACGTTTGTTAGACAGGACAGATGAATCTATGAAATTATTACAATTTTAGTATCATTTTGCTCCAGTTACTTAGATCCAGTTGAAATCAGAGCTTGGTTATCTGTATTAAATGCATTCTAGTTTGAGAATAATTTAGCATGTATTTGTGTCTGGATTTTTTGTTACAGTTCATTAAGAGGGTTTTGTTGGAGGTTGAAGCTGAAGTAAATAATCTGCACACTTCATTGGCTTCAAGCCCATTTCGTTGCCAGATTCTTGCCACAAGCCGTTCATTAAGCAAATCTCTTCAGGTATGCTCAGTGTGTAAAGATAAGTCATCCCTTTGGTATCAGTTCATTCCCGGAATTACTTCACAAAACACACAAGTCACTGAACTTCACAGAAAAATCCTGGGAAGCACTTTGAGACGTCCTCCTGACATCACTTATTATGCATTGCTGCTTTGGCTCAATTTTGGTCCTTTATATTCTCCTAATTTTATCCTAATTCATAATTCAGACAATTTGTAATAAAGTGGATACAATGCAATTTACAACAACAGTTTGCATTTATATAGCGCCCGTCATGCGGAGGGTTCATAGTGATGGACTCTGACACTGAGCCACGGGGAGAGGTAGGGGGGAGTTGACCGTAAGAACAATCAGAACAGTTTACATTTATATTGTGCCTTTCAAGAGGGGAGGACATCTCAAAATGCTTAAATGTTTATCACATGGAGTTTGGCCAGATGTGTGGGAGGAAGATATAATAATAGATATCTCACAAAGGGAGGGTATCGCAGGAGTCACATATGTACTTCACAGCCCGGATGAAGGCTTTCAACCTTTATTATAACTTCACTTATAAT
The DNA here is from genome assembly GCF_018977255.1 of Callorhinchus milii. Lineage (NCBI taxonomy): Eukaryota > Metazoa > Chordata > Chondrichthyes > Chimaeriformes > Callorhinchidae > Callorhinchus > Callorhinchus milii. Next base: position 18,633 of record NW_024704916.1, read on the forward strand.
GCCTTTCGCATAGAAAGAGCATCTCTAAGAACTTATAAATGGAGCAGGAAATGGTTGAAAAGATGTATTTCTAAGAGGGTCAGGCTGGGACAGGGTCAGGCTGGATAGAGCTGGTCTGGAGAATTGTAAATGTTGAATATTTAAGTTTAAAAGTTAAGATCTGTAGAGAAAGATTGTTTTTGCTGTTAGTTTGTTCAGGCTCACCTAAATACATAATAATAATGTTTCTGCAACTAACCAGTGCCTGAAAACTTTTGTTTTGTGATTTGCTTGTTTTTCAGACATCACTTGGAACAAGTGAGCAGATAGTGATGGAGCATCAGCTGTATCTCGAGAACCTCTCTATTCTCCAGCACTGGCTGCTGTGTATCCAGCGCAGACTGCAATCCCACAGTCACAGCAGCCAAGATCTGCAGTGGTGGAGCAGCGAAGCTGAGGTGTGGTTTATACAATAAAAATAGACCAGATTATTGTTTAATAACTTGCTAATACATGACTTGTTTAATAACTATATAAATGACCTGGACTTGGGTATACGGAGTACAATTTCCAGGTTTGCAGATGATACTAAGCGAGGAAAAGTAGTAAACATGAGGAGGATAATAGCAGGAGGACATAGACAGACTGGGAAAATGGGCAGACACGTGGCAGATGAAGTTTAATGTGAAAAAATGCAAAGTGCTGCATTTTGGGAGGAAGAATGAGGAGAAGCAATATAAGCTGATGGTACAATCTTAAAGGGGGTGAAGGGACAGAGAGACCTGGGGGTTCATATAGTAAATCTTTGAAGGTGGCAGGACAGGTAGATAAAGCTGCTTAAAAAAAAAGCATACAGGATACACGGCTTTATAAATAGGGGCATAGAATGCAACAGTCAGGAAGTTATGATGAACCTTTATATAAAACACTGGTTAGGCCTCAGCTCGAGACTGTGTTCAGTTCTGGGCCCCACACGTTAGGAAGGATGTCAAGGCATTGGAGAGGGTGCAAAGGAGATTGACCAGAATGGTACCAGGAATGAGGGACTTCAGTTATCAGGAGAGGCTCGAGAAGCTCGGATTATTCTCCTTGGAGCAGAGAAGGTTAAGAGGAGACTTGATAGAAGTTTTCAAAATGAGGCGATTCACTAGGGTGAACAAGGAGAAACTATTTCCACTGACGGGTGGGTCGGTAACCCGAGGGCACCGAGTTAAAGTAGTTGTTAAAAGAAATGGAATGTGAGGAGAAATGTTTTCATACAGTGAGTTGTTGGGATCTGGAATGCATTGCCTGAAAGGCTGGTGGAAGCCGATTCCATAAGAACTTTTAAGAGAGAAGTAGATAATTATTTGGGGAGGACAAGTTTCCAGGGCTATGAGGAGAGAGTGGGGGAGTAGGATTGATTTGGATGATCTTTTAAGAGAGCCAGCACAGACACAATGGGCTGAATGGCCTCGTTCTGTGCTGTATAATTATGTGATTCTAACTTGCTAACTTCTTCATAATTTTTAAGATCTAAGTATGATAGCAACACAGGTAAAGGTAGAATTGTTGTTCTCTGTGAAGTGAAAGTCTCCTGAATGTCCACACCTACAGAACGTGTCTATCCTGTTTCCCTGGAGCTTACAGTTATTACACTGGAGTTGGGAGGAGGAATGTCACCTACAATTAGAAGGAACAACAATAATAATTCTTGCATTTGATATCCCGTCTTAATTTTATCACGTCTTCGAGACGTCTCAAAGCGCTTCACAGAATATCCTGTAAAGTGAATTGACTGCATATTTTGTGGGCGAATGAGGCAGAGTAGGAGAGTCCACTGGGGTAGGAAAGGGAAACTCATTAACCTTGCTGGGGAGATTTGTTCAGACGGGTGTCAAGTATGCAGAAACTCATCACCTTTCTCAAGAATATCCATAATGGACAGAATTCCAAATCTGCCTTGTGTCTGGAATACACACTCAGAATAACTCCCCCTGCCTATCCAAATCCAGAGAGTATTAGGCACAAATTGGTAAGATCCAAGGTTTCAGAATCCCTGAGTTTGGGATTAACTTCTGGAGTTTAATCAGCTAAAACCTTGCCTCTGGCTCCCTCAAGAAAACGCCTCGGTTGCTTGTTCAAGCTTATTCGGCTTGACCCCAATTTGTCAGAGTACAAAGGGAGATTCAATACTTAATTCCTTGTTAAAAATGTCATCTTGGTGCCAGCTCACCCCAAGTAAAATAATCAACACATGATCACAGGATAAAGTGAGTTGAGTCGGGGTGAAAGAACTGTTGCTTATACCACGCCGAATTAGATGCTGGTTTTAGCTGTTAATTCATTTGAATTGCTCTTTAATCAGTTACTAACAGCAGAGCTTACAGAGAAGGAGATTCAGCTCCATCAGATTGAAGTCCAGGCAGAGACGGTTTTGAAAAATACCTCTCCTGATGGAAGAAAATATATTCAGGATGAAGTTGAACATCTGCAGAGAATGTGGACAGAACTGAACAAACACTTCAGGTATACTCTCTCTCCCTTCTCTCTCTCTCTTATTGTTTCCTTATTTTAATTCTCTCTCATTTTGTTTGTCTGGCACAATTCCAAATTGTTCATTTGTAGATCAAATAGGATTAGGATTTTAGTGCAGTTTCACTAAACCATTCCTAGAATGAAACTAGAACAGTCCAGCAGATTTTCTGCTGCCGCAACTGGCATCAATTACAGGACAACTTATTTTTTTAAGTTATATCAAAGCATTTAACAAATAGAAACCAGATACAATCAAAGAAATTGTAAAAAAAATTGTAAAGATGTTGTTTCCTAATGAAGGAAATTGTACATTTTTATTTCCATTCCACTCTTCCTGTTTTAGCGAGCAACACAACGAAGCTCACTGACAGCAGTAACACAAGAGACATGGAAACTTATGGAACAGGCTATAAATGATCTGGAAGGCCTCCTCCTGTTCCTGTTTTCCTATGGTTTCAGGTGACGAAAGGGAGATGAGGGTTTCGGCTGTGGCGGGGATAGGTCGTGGTGGAACTCTACTTTTCCTCTTCTACCCTCAACTCCATGACCCCTGATGTCCTGACAGCTGCCTGTCTGACATCAAGTCCTGGACGAGAGACAACTTTCTTCAGCTCAATGTGCACAAAACTGAGGCCCTCCTGATTGGCTCACTTCAGCGCCTTCACACCTCAGGCGCTGACAGCATCAGCATCCAATAATAATAATAATCCTTGAATTTGATATAGCGCTTTTCACGTCGGGAGGACGTCCCAAAGCGCTTCAGAGAATACACTGTAAAGTGAATTGACTGTATATTTGTGGGCGAACGCGGCAGCCAATTGCGCACAGCAATGTCCCACAAACAGTCGTAGATTGAAAATGACCAATTTTATTATTGTTTTTGGAGGCGTGTGGAGTAAGGAAACTTGCCCAAGGTTTGGCCCTGCCTGGAATTGAACTCAGATCTCTCGCTTGCAAAGCGAGTGCTCTAACCACTGAGCTTCAGGACTCCACGATGATCCAAGGCTGCACTCTCCACCTCTCAAAGCCAGCCAGGATCCTCGGCTTTCTGTTCAATCCTGAGCTGTCCTTTCTCCCTTATATCCGCGCCACAACTGGCACCGCCTTCCATCACCTCCGAAACATCGCCAGACTACGGCACTACCTCACCCCTCACGCGGCTGAAACACTGGTCCTTTCCTTTATCACCTCAAGGCTGGACTATGGGAACTCTCTCTTCGCCGGCCTTTCCGGCCCTCCCTCCACACTGCAGGTCATTTAGAACTCTGCAGCTCGTGTACTGTCCCGCACCAGGCTTCGCGACCACATCACTCCCACCCTCGCCCTCGCTCGCCTCCACTGGCTCCCCATCCTCCAGTGGATCAAATTCAAGATCCTCACCTCCAAGGCCATTCACGGCCTTGCTCCCTCCTACCTCTCCAACCTACTATCCCCCTACTTACCTGCCCGTACCCTCCATTCCTCTGGCTCCGGTCTGCTCCACATCCCCCGCCCCAACCATCGGTGGCCGGGCCTTCAGCCTCTCAGCCCCAAGGCTCTGGAACTCCATCCCCCAGTGCCTTTGTCTTGCTTCCTCCCTTTCCTCCTTCAAGGCCGGTCTCAAGACCTTTCTCTTTGACTGTGCCTTTAGCTCCCCTCTCGACTCTACCGCCTCCTCGCTCCCTCCTTCCCTCCCCTCACCCTGACCATTTCCCCCCAATGCTCGGGTCCTGACCCAACTGTACAGCGCTTTGGGACGTCCTCCAGACGTGAAAGGCGCTCTATAAATAAAATCTTGTTGTTATTGTTGAAGTAAGGGGTATTGTGGAGGAAAGCAGACTTGATAAAATCCCAGTTGGAAAGTTTAATTGTATCATCCTAGTGAAACCCTCCTCTGTACTCTTTCCATCTGTGCAATACCCTTTTTATAATGTGGAGACCAGAACTGGACAAAACCTCCAAATATAGTGCAAACAAAGTTTTGTACAAATTCAACATGGCCTCACTTCTCTGCTTTGTCCCTCTGGGTATAAAAAGTCCCAAATTTTATTGGCCTTATCTTTGCCTTTTCTACCCCTGTAGCTACTTTCAGTGATTTGTGGATCTGAATCCTAAGATCTCTTTGCTCCTCTGCTCTCAGGTTCCTTCCATCTAAACCAGGAAGGTCCAGCCTTTTGGCTGCCCTGGGCCGCATTCCCTATTAAGAAAGGTACATGGACCTCATCCAGCGTGGGCTAGCTGGCGGCCCGCGGGCCACATCTGGCCTGAGACTATTTCCAACATTCCAACCCACTCCCCCGCTGGTGAACATCCCAAGGCAGCGGTTGAGAGAGGGGGGGGGAGCCCAGAGGTGGGGGGGGGGGGGAGCCCAGAGGGGGGGAGCCCAGAGTGGGGGGGGGAGCCAGAGGGGGGGGGAGCCCCCGGAAATCGACTAACAACTGGGTTCCTACTTTACTGCTGGGTAAACAGAAGCGTGCGGAGTAAGGAAATCTGCCCAAGATTTCGCCCAGCCGGGAATCAATCGCAGGTCTCTCACTTGCGAGGCGAGTTCTCTAACCTTGTTGAGGGCTGGCCTATGGAAATCAGACTGGAGGGGCTGGAGTAGTGAGTGGAGGGAGATGTATGAGTGAAGTTTGGTGGGAACAGCACATTCCAGGACTTTAGAGATGGACAAATCAGGTGAAAGCCAATTCAACATGTTTATTTTACAAGAAGGTGCTATGTAAGTACTCGCTGTGGAGACTTTCATTGTCAAGTACTCACACATGTATGTCACTGTTTCTGCAGAGCTTCACATAACACCAATGTCACCAGAAGCACCTCTAAGGTGGGAGAAAAAGCCAGTGAGTTTGTCGTGAAGGTAAGTGAAAGTTCCTTCAATAATTCAATAAAACAAATTGAAAACCCGACATTGAGCAGAAAGAGAAAATTAAAGCAACAATTGTCAGTGAATCTTCATGGTGTCCCGAGCTCTGGGGTAAATCTAAAGTTTGTGGCTATTGAAAGTTGTGTCAAATAGGTGTTTCATGTGGTTTCTTGCGTCTTGTCTTCTTAGTAACCTACTTGCTTGAGGGTTGGAACTGAGAGTGAAAAGTTCTGAATTTGAACCCAGATGGGTCCTCTCACTCTTCAATCTTGGATAATAAAATGAGTTTTATGAATCCAACAAGAGAGGGAGGAGAGGTAAAAGGGAATAAACCTTGTGGATAATTGAACTGATTGTGAGGAGTTTACAGGGAGCTCCACAATAATCCAAGAAATTGTTGATGGATGGCAATCCCAGGAATCCTGGGATGGAATCCTGATCCCAAATGATAATAGTGCTTCCCAAATCCTGGGATTTATAGAGATCTATATTAGAAAAAACAGCAGCAAAGTCACTTTCTGTTTGCCATTACATTTTGTTTGTCTCTCTCGCGCTCTCTCTCTCTTGTCTGCCATCCACAACTACTGTACCGCCCCACACACACAAATGTCTCAGTAGTTTCTTTCTGTTGATTTTATGTTCATCTATTTCACTGTCTGTTTCATTTCTCACTTTCTGTCAATCTCCTGTCTGTCTCTCTCTCTCTGTAATTGATGTTCCTTCTCCCTCACTTATGTGTACCAATGACCCTCGTTCAGTTTCTTTGTAAATGTGCATCTATCTCTATCGCGTATGGATCTAGCTCTTCCCCCTTCATTTGTGCCATTAACTGTCTTTCAGTCCTTCTGGTTTATATCCCTCTCTCTCTCAGTATAATAATAATAATCCTTGCATTTGATATAGCGCTTTTCATGTTGGGAAGACGTCCCAAAGCGCTTCACAGAACACACTGTAAAGTGAATTAACTGTATATTGGTGGGCGAATGCGGCAGCCAATTGCGCACAGCAATGTCCCACAAACAGTCGTAGATTGAAAATGACCATTTTATTATTGTTTTGAGTTTTTGGAGGAATTATTATTAGGAGTATCTGGATGTGCCACTTTTTCTCTCTTGTCAATAAATCTGTCCATCATTAAGCCCCCCCTCTCCCTGTCTCAGTCGGTGTCTTGTTGTCAGGCCACTGTGCTGAAGTCGAGGGAAGTGAGTCAGTGACTGGCTGGGTGACATGTCGCTGCGCAGGGCAGTCAGAGTCAGTGTTCTTAGCTGAAGCGAGATTTAGCATCTTGGGATCCCAGGGTTTGGGGCAATAAAATCCCGACATCTTGGGATTCAGAAAAAGTACCAGGATTGCAATCCCTATTGATGGGTGACCAGCAGGATATTTTGTGTAACCTCGAGAACTACCAAGGAATCTCAGTAATTTCCGTGGCTGTTCAAATCGTCACAGTCTGTACTTCAGATACATGGAGACCTGAGTTTGGTCAGAAACAAAAAGGTTGGATTCTGTTTTCATGAGGAATGTGTGAAACATTGTGGCTTTGAGTGAGATTGTGGAATGTCATAAAGCATTGGCACATGTAAGAGAGGGAGAAAGAACGTCAATTACAGAGAGAGAGAGACAGACAGGAGATTGACAAAAACCCAGCTACATTGTGATCATCATTTCCATCGGTTAAAAAAGCATCCGGGATACACGGCTTTATAAATAGGGGCATACAATATAACAGTCAAGAAGTTATGAAGAGCCTTTATATAAACCACTGGTTAGGCCTCAGCTAGAGACTGTGTTCAGTTCTGGGCCCCACACGTTAGGAAGGATGCCAAGGCATTGGAGACGGTGCAAAGGAGTTGACCAGAATGGTACCAGGAATGAGGGACTTCAGTTATCAGGAGAGGCTCGAGAAGCTTGGATTATTCTCTTTGGAGCAGAGAAGGTTAAGAGGAGACTTGATAGAAGTTTTCAAAATGACGAGGGGATTCGATCGCGTGAACAAGAAGAAACTATTCCCACTGGTGGGTGGGTCGGTAACCCGAGGACACCCGAGTTAAAATAGTTGTTAAAAGAAACAGAGGGGAGGTGAGGAGAAATATTTTCACACAACCAGTTGTTGGGATCTGGAATCATTGCCTGAAAGGCTGGTGGAAGCTGATTCAATAACAACTTTTAAGAGAGAAGCAGATAATTAGTTAGGGAGGACAAGTTTGCAGAGCTATGGGGAGAGAGCAGGGGAGTGGGGTTGAATTGGAAGCTCTTTTCAAAGAGCTGACACAGAAACAATGGACTGAATAGCCTCCTTCTGTGCTGTATGATTCTATGAAGTCTTTAGGTTTCTCACAACATTACACAAATGGCTGGGCAGCCAAGCCCTGGGGGGATGACTGAAAGCACAGTCGAAGAGGTACGTTCTTGAGGTAGGGTGGAGGGAGGCAGGAGTGAGTTGGAGGGACTCTGGGATGGAGTTCCAAAGCTCAGCCACCAGTGGTGGAGTGGAAAAGGTGGGGAACATGAAGCTGAGCAGAGGGAGCAGCCAAGTGGTAAAGGGTTGTAGGAGACTGTCAACCTCGTCCCCTTCCTTGGGTTATAAGTTCGATGTTGAACAACAGATGTACTCAAAACATAGAGTATAGGAATCAAAGTTTATTACAAAGTATAGGTGATAGTCTACACAATTGTAAGGGTAACATCAGGATTCTCTGACTGTTCTGCTCCCACCATTCTAGAAAACGCCCTCCTGTACACGACACTAATTTACTAGAAAAACCTGAGAACCTAATGATCTCATCCCTTTAAGTTATGGAAGTTACTGTTGTCAATGTCTAGACTTTTTGCCATGGACATCTTTATCTCTCCTTTGAGCTTTGTTGTCAAGGATGTTAGTTTCTTTACTACAACAACAAATTAAATTTGTATAGCGCCTTTCACATCAGGAGGACATCCCTACATTTGATGTTAGCTTCTCGACCTTCACACTTTATGAAGTACTGTAGCTCAGTGGTTAGAGCACTCGCTTTGCAAGTGAGAGACCTGAGTTCAATTCCAGGCAGAGGGCGAAACCTTGGGCAAGTTTCCTTACTCCACACAGAGCCTAACAATAATCCCTCCAAAACCAAAACAATAATAAATTGGTCATTTTCAATCTACGACTGTTTATGGGACATTCCTGTGCGCAATTGGCTGCCGCGTTCGCCCACAAATATACAGTCAATTCACTTTACAGTGTGTTCTGTGAAGCGCTTTGGGACGTCCTCCCAACGTGAAAAGCGCTATATCAAATGCAAGGGTTATTATTATTATTACACATTCCTGTGGCAACAGATTCCTGCTGGTCACTAGAATGGTTCAATAATAGTAACATTATTAAATGTTCCCCACCCTTTCTGCTCCACCATTGGTGTGACCACTGTGTGGTCCTCTGGTTTTCTGTGTCTGTTACTGTGGTTAACTGTTGCAGTGCAGATGTGAGGCTATTATTACAATTATCTGTTTTGTATTCTCCAAGTTCAGCAATTCTTATTGCAAAAAAATTAATCAATTAAAAATAATCGTTGATATTATCTGACAAAAACCAGAAAAAGCAAGGAAGAAGGGGAGCTCCAGGGTGGCAGCCAGGTGCTGGGATCACACACCACACTCTCCCTTCTGCGTCAGAAGTTTGTGGGTGAACTCACATAGTCGATGCAGACTCTGCAATGAAGTGCTGGGAGGATGTTTGCTTGTTGGAAGTGGATGTTAAAGTTCAAAAAAGAGAAAGGAGTTTCTCTCTCTCTCCCAGGGTCCTGGCAAGCAATCCCCCAAATAAAACTGCTCATTCAATTCATGACTGTTTGTGGGTTGTTGCTGTAGGCAAATTTAGTTGCTGTGTTCACCAGACAGAGAATAGAGATGCTTGCTTTTTAGACAGCAATGCTGCATATACTTGTTAGTACTCGTTTCAAGGTTGGCATTTGCCGACTCTTAGATTGTTACACTGTTAATATCCCATTAACTTTCTGACAGGTGAAAGGCCAAGTTCGAAATGATTATCATCAGCTAAGAAAAATGTTTGAAGAGTGGTTGAAAACTGAAAATCGAAAGCTGATGAGATTTTTATCTGGCAACATTTCCCAGAGCACTAAAGAGATCAAAAGCAAAAAGCAAGGTCTGAAGGTAATTTGTCACACATCTAATGGAAAGTACGTTATTCAGCTGGTAATTCCAGCATTTTAAGTGTGGCTGAGGTATGAAATCTGTTGTTACTAGCATTGTAGGAATGAGAGTAACTTCTTTCTACTCATAAAGCAAGCATGCATCACTCAACCCCCTGTGTCTCTCCCATCACAGACACGCACACCTACCCACTCACAAACACACGTTTTACCCATTTTGCCTCTGCTAAACACCTCCAATCCTACATTATTCTGTCTAAATATTTAACGAAAAATAGTAATGGTAACCAGGCATCTTACAATCAGTGACTGCGGGCGTGAGTGGGTGTGCGCGGTGACTGCGGGCGCGGTGACTGCGGGCGCGGTGTGAAGTCGTTGATGTCTCTGAAACAATTGTGACATTTTTACAGAGTCTGCGATCTCGTGTCACTCAGGGTCAGAAGCTGTTTGAGCAGCTCATTGACGTGGCGCCAGTGTTTTCCAACACTGAGGATAAGCAGCTGGAGGATCTGCGGTACCGGTGGATGTTGTATAAATCCAAACTGTCCACAGCTGAAGCTTTCACGGTAAGCATTGCATTCAGTCTCATCTGCAACACAGAGGCTTCCCCATATCCTTCAGTCTGTGGTTGTAATGGGATTGCCTTCAGGAAAAGGGAGTTAGTTATGTTTTAGAAATTAATATAGAAGATTTTTAAAAGAATATAATAATCCTTGCCTTTGATCCAGCACCTTTCACATCGGCAGGAATTCACTTTACAAGATTTGCTGAAAAGTGCAGTGACTATTTTTGTAGGTGAAAGTAAGAGTATCTTATTTTGCCTACAAAGCATACAGTGAGTAAATCCTGTGAAGCGTTTGGGATGTCCTCCTGACCTCTCAAATGCAATGATTATTGTTATTTGTTGAGGGGGAGGGTTTGGCCAACCAGCTGTTTGACACGACACTTGCAGAAACTTATCACCTTATGATGCAAGTTTCCCCTGTGAGGGAATGGAATGTGGACACTCCCTGGAGGGGTGCCCTCTGCTTACCTGATTCTGGAGAGTATTAGGTGTAGGTTAGCGACCACCAAGGTTGAGAGTCCCCAGAGTGTGTGTTGAGGTATTTATAAAGCAAAACAGCTTGCCTGTCAAATACTGTCTTTGAAGCTTTCCGCTGCTTGTTCAGCTGGGATTGCCCCTAACTTTATAGCATTAATTTTCAGGGTTAACAGGATCTGAATTGGAAGAATCTCTGCCCCCAGTGACCATATACCCTCTGTGTCCTGGTGATGAGCCAGGCTGGCCTTGTCTGTCATCAACTGTGCTTGGGATTATTACAACCTGGCTCAGGAAGTGATTACTTCGCTCACCGTTGATGAATGATTCCATTGCCCAGCGATCACCTTAGACACCTAGCTTAACTCCTCCACTAGTTGGGGATAATCTCTGATATTCATGATTGTTGTGTAAATTAAAATATTCCACATAACCAGGAATGGGGAACCTTAGCCATGAGGACAGGCTGGAGAAGTTAGGACTTTTCCCATTAGAGCAGAGAAGGTTATGCGGGGACCTGATAGAGGTCTTCAAGATCATGAAAAGTTTCGACAGGCGAGATAAGGAAAAGTTGTTTCTGCTGGTAGGTGTGTCTGTGACCCGTGGTCACAGTCTTAAGATATTTACCAAAAGAAGCAGAGGGGAGGTTAGAAGAAATGTTTTCACTCAGCGAGTTGTTGGAATTTGGAATGATCTGCCTGAAAGGGCAGTGAAGTCCGATTCGATAACAGCTTTTAAGAGAGAACTGGACAGGTATCTGGGGAAGACCAGTTTGCAGGGTTATGGGGAGAAAGCTGGTGATTGGGGTTAGTGAAAGTGACGCTCTGTCAAACAGTCGCACAGACTCGATGGGCCGAATGGCCTCCTTCTGTGCCGTAACATTCTATGAATCTATGAAAATAACATAAACCAGGCACTGTTCTCAATACTGATAACTTGTTATTACAGATCTCTGGTGGCCAAACTGAAGTAACTGGATTCAGAAAGGTAGTAACGTCAATTCTGATTATGTTTTTGCTTATTCCTTCTCCTCCATCTTAGGTTTGAGGCCTTGAGTCAACATATCCATAGAGAGACAGTTGGGATGTGGAACGTTCTACCAAGTAACATGGTAGACGGACTCCATTGTGGTTCCAAGAGGAAAGTAGACAGTGAAAGTTAGAGGCTTGAATGAGATTGATGCAGATTCAATGGGCAAAATGGAATCCAGCTATATATATATTGTGTCAATAAAACTCTTTCTAATTGTTAGTGTCTTCTCCAGCTAACAGTCCCAGATTGTGTCTTTCCTGATTGTCACAGTCTCCTGTGCTGTCAACCTTCTAGGTCACCAAACCATCTTTCTCCCAGCATATATTGTTTCCTTGTAGCTTTACATTAACTTTCCGATTCTGTTTGGTTAACTTTACTGTCTTCTTCTTACCCACTAAGAAAATACATTCTATCATTTAACGGCAGGGTTAAACATTCCCCTATTGTGTAGGTCTACCTGGGCATTGGCTAAATCTCCAATGTGTGACATTACTCTTTGTTTATTGATTGTTGTAAATTATAGTAAGTTGTTAAAACAATTCTAAATTGTTTTTCCTCTTTTATATCGTCTCAACAGTTTGCACCGATTAATTTCCCTTCTCTGGCACACATTTCCTTACAAACAGATACAACCACCTGCCAAAAGTGGTCATGTCACCTTCCCCCAACATGATTGTTATATCCCAACCTGTCCTGGCATATCACTTCAGAATATACCAACTGTGAATCTACAGTTTTTAAAAACCTGTGCCTACAACAAGTGAGGCTGAGCACCTGCAATAAGCGAAACAACCGCAACAGTCAGTGCAATTCTATGGCTCCTTCGTGCATGGTAGCATCTCCCAGCGTTAAACTGCAGCCCTTGCCTCGAAACTGTTCGATTCCTCTCTGCCTGGCTCAGCACCAAGCTCTGAGATGCTGTCCTGCTATATAAATGGAAGTTATTGCTGTATACCTACAGTACAGGTTTTTATTTAATTACAAAGAAAGGTATAGTTTTGTGCAATTGCCTTTTGAAATTTTGAAATGCTTAACTTAAGTAACATTTATTCCTGTGAATCAGTTTTATTATTGAAGCCAATAAGCTTTCATGGTTTCTTTACCTTCTGTGTTCTGATGTTTTTTGCAGAAATCTTCTGGAGGAATGTGTCGCTACCTGTACCGAGCATGTTGTGCCGCACTCCCTCTCCAGCTCTTCCTGCTCTTCTTACTGCTTCTGGCTTTCTTGCTGCCGCTCATACAGGAACAAGACAGCTGCAGCTTAGTCAATAACTTTGCTCGCTCCTTCTACCTGATGCTGAGGTATCAAGGTCCACCTCCAACTTAGCTCAGCTTCCCAAAGACTGCTCTTTCACAGCTGATCTAGTCACTCGGTGCAATGCACAGGATCCCAAGTCGTACAACGTGGACCATTTTTTTTTGCATTTAGGATATTGGCAACAGTATCAGGGATTTCAGTCACAACTCAGGAACAGCCTGAAGCACAAAATCACCGCCAACACCAACATTCCTTCAGATTGCTGGAAAGTTTTTAAAATTGCCTTTTCAGAGCATTTCTTTAACTTCACTGTTCAGCCAACAGAGAGAATTTTAACTAATTAGAGTCTTCAAATTGTTCAAAAAAATTCAAATGTTTCATCTATTTTCAGGCTGTGATGTCTCAATGTCTGTCCGGAGGCCATGGAAATCAGTGGGTTTATACAATTAATTTGAAGTGCAGTTTTTCTGCACTAATAACTTCATACCAGAGGGTGAATATGTCACAGCCATTCTAAATTTACTTTAATCTGGAAATAAATGATATTATTTGAAGAGTTGGATCAGTGTTCCAATACAGGAATACTAATGTCACTTCTAATGCAGGAATAATTCATCAAACTTTACAGATTCTCTTTACTCATTATCTATAGGTTTTTGAATAGCAAAGGGATACTGGAGTGCTGGAATATTACATTAGGCACATGGCTTGCAGGAGGTCCTAGTATCTGCTATACACTGAGCGTGCCTCATACCTGTGTTGGTTGGGTGTCAAATAACTAACTCGTGACTATGGAAGGTAAGTAAGCAGGTCTGCTTGCAGCTGAACTGTCTGCCAATAGATTGTCAGAATCGAGTCAGTCCTCTGTGGAAGTCTCAGTAGTCCGGTTCCTGAGACACATGGATCTGCATTACTCCAGGGCACTACTGATGACAGATCAGCCAGCCTGTCTTGCCAATAGGACTTGGAAGGGCAGGTAGTCACTGAGAGCAGAGATTCTTCCCCCTTAGCTCCTATTAACTCTGCAAAGCCAAAGACTTAATGGGTCAGGAGTTTCTAGCTGGACTAGCAGTGGGTAAGCTGGCCAGACAGTGTTCTCAATGGCAAGCTATATAGATTTAGCTGGTTAGACTCCAGCAGTTACCCCAACACACACTCTGGACTCATAAGTCTGCCAACTTATGCTTAATACATTCTGGAATTATGTAAGCAGCCCCCCCCCCCCGAACCGAGTGTGAAATCCATTTGTATGTGAAACTGTCTGATTTAGATACTCGTGAACAGGATCATCCAATTGGCGGCTCATGGGCCACATCAGGCCCAGTGGGTGATTTCATCCATTCCGCCTTCCTGTGCCCACCCCCCCCCACACACACACAAAGAAAAGTCCTCTCATGGCAATGGTAGGAGCCAACGGTTGGGAGGACACAGCGAGTAAGGAGTAAGGGGGGGAGAGTGATTAAGGGAGAATGGGATAGATAGAGCATGCTCTGGAGATGGAGAGATTGAGATATGGGAAGAGAGAGTGAGAGAGACAGAGTGTGGGAGAGCGCATGCGAGAGAGTAATTCGGAGGAGTGGAGGGGAGTGATTGATCACCCTAGTCCTTGCTAGGCTCCACTGGCTCCCAATCACCGAACAGATCGATTACAAGATCCTCTCACTGGTCTTCAAATCCCTTCATGCCCTCGCACCTCCCTCCCTCCCTCTCTTTCCAGCAAACATCAGCTTGCTTCATGTCCTTTCCCACCCCATATGCCCCACCATCACCATGTTGCTCCCACTGTCTGGAGCTCCATCCTGGAGTTCCTCCAACTTGCTCCCTTCTATTTCAAGCCATGTCAAGACCTAACTCTTTGGCTGCGCTTTGTCATCTTTTCCCCCCACCACCCTCGGCTTAGCTCCCACCCCCAGCTCAGGTGTCAGCATTAGGGTCGAGCACTTTGAGATGTCCTTCCAACGTGATAAAGGAGCTGTGTAAATGTTATGTTTCTGGAGGGGAAACAAAAAATATTGATTATACTGCTCGCGGGCATTTCTCAAAGAGGGAACCCCGCCCCCGGCAGCACCTGCTGATCAACCAAAATTGTCTCCAGTGCTATTTATGTTGAATAAGTTTATAAACACTGGAGGACTCGATACGAAACCCTGCACAATCCCTCAGCAGACTATCTCCTCGCATCAATATTAAAAATAATACAGCAAAATGGAAAGGATTATATTAGTTGCAGGATCTTTTTCGACTCATGGCTGCCTCTGCTTCCTGTTGCTCAGCCAGTTTGCTCCCCACTGAGTGGCTGCAGTGTTCCTGTTCCTACATTGTTCAGGAAACACCGTGTGGAACCTTCTCAAAAGTGTTTTGAAAATCAAGGTAGATAATGGCTATTGGGAACTTATCCTTCATTGGCTTAATCATCTTGAAGAAACTCACTGTGTTTGTTGGGACGATATTTTGCTACAGAAAATTATTGTTGAGCAGCTGAGAGATGAAGTTCCTCAGTGGCTTCTCCTTATGTTTCTCTCAGAAGTTCAGAATGAGGTTCCTATTTAGGTGCAAATTGTTTTTTTTAACATCATGTTTACATCGTGAATTTGGTTTAATGTTTATTTATTGACCATCTCTGAATGGGTGAGGTTCATGGTCACCAATATAACATTGCTACAACCTAATGGCATGTAAGGGTTGTGCTACATTGGATATATAGTTTGAGGTTCTTAAAATGAAGGATAGTTGTGAACACAACTTATCAAGGTTCACTGCATTTACTCACACTTCTCTTTAACCTATTCCTGTGTAACACAAAGTGGCATTCTTGAGCTGAGCTATGAAGATGATGAGAGGTGAATTATTCATGAAAATAATGTAATTCGAATAATCAATGTATATGCAGTATTTTATATTTAAACATTTTTATTCTTAAAGTAAAACTCAGAGCTTCAGACATTATGTTCACATAAAACATTTATGTGTTAAAGCATTTTCTACAGAAATTAATTAAAAATATATAAGGACATATTTAATAACAAATGTCTAGTATTTATTTTCCTTTGACTTGAGAAGTGAGCAGTGTGCGCCTATCCTGAGAAAATTGGTACAGATGAGTTTTGCTTCTGACAGCCCAGTGCGATCTCTTTTGGCCACAGGGTGGGACCCACAAAAGCTTGTGAAAATGACACAATTAGGGTTGAGGGGCATGAGGGAGGCTCTACCACTCAGGGGATTGGGTTAGGGTTTGTGAATTAGGGTTAAGGAGACTTGGTCTACACCAAATAGGGTTTAGGGTTAGGGCAGGATGGGGTGGGGGGGGAGTGGGAGTAAGGGTTAGGGGTGGTTAGGCTTTAGGGTTAGGATTGTAAGAACTGAGCCAGCTCTCTGTGATGATCTCTAGTCTGGTGCCTGAGCCAGGCAGGTCCACAGTACCCCAGCACAGTATTTGGCTCATCGGCAGGACTTGGAAGTGTCACCCAGACATTGGGGGCAGGGAATCCTCCCACTCAGCTCCTGTTAACCCAACTGACCTCTCACCCCAACACTCTCTACTCTCCCCCCACCCACCGGACGCTTTTCCCCAACACGCCACGCATCCTCCCCCGCCCCCATCTCTCACTCACTTTTCCACGTCTCTCTCAAGTACAGTATAAATTTACTGTTTGCATAGAGCGTCACCGTCACCCTATGGCCATCATGTGGTAATAGGAAAGGTAAAGACTCCAGCAAACAGCCACTGAGCAAGCGAGCGATTTTATTTGGAGGATTTATTGGCCAGGTCACGGGGAGAGAAAAACTTTTTTTTATCAGCGAGGTGAGAGATCTTTAATGTGCACCTGAACAGGCAGATGAGCTCAGTTTCACATGGAGTCCTATAACTCAGTGGTTAGAGCACTCGCCTCACAAACGAGAGGACCCGGGTTTGATTCCCAGGCAGGGCGAAACCTTAGGCAAGTTTCCCTACTCCACACACACCTGTTTACCTGCAGAAATCCAGTTGTTAGTCGATTGGGTTTTCCCAGGTAATAATTGCTTAAAATAATAATAACAATAATAATAATTTGGTCACTCAATCCATGACTGTTTGTGGGACAATGCTATGCGCAATTGGCTGCTGCGTTTTGCCCATAAAATATACAGTCACTACACTTTACAGTATATTCTGTGAAGTTCTTGAAGACGTCTAGAAAATGTGATAAGGTGCTATATCAAATGCAAGGATTATTATCAAAGTCTCATCCAAAAGGCTTCTCTTACAACGCTCTCCCGATAGCATCGCCTGGAGCATCAGCTTAGACTGTGACTCCAAATCCCACCCTGGGTCTCAAACCCACAACCTTCAGACTCAGAGGCCAGATTGCCTTGGATAGTCACCAAAGGTGGGGGAGGTTCCTATGTTGGAGGATTGTTATAATTTAAAAATCTACCTTTCTCTCTCCAACCCTCTCACTATCCCCAACACCAGAGTGGTTTTAGCAACTGTTTATTTGGGGGGTTGTCTCATCTGTCCTTCAGATAAGACATTAAAACCAAGGTTCTGTCTGCCTGTTCAGGTGGACATTAAAGGTCCCATGGCGCTATTCGAAAAGAGAAGGGAGTTTCTCTCTGCTGGTGTCCTGGCCAACAACCTCGGTCTCACTTGCGAGGCGGGTTCTCTGACCACTGAGCTACAGGACTACAGGATGTCTGAAATCCAAACACAGAGGAACCAAATTCTATTTACTCTGGAGGTTGAGATAAGAAATTGTTAGTAACAGAGGTTAGAGTTAGGTCCTGCCAATTAGTGTTAGGGTGATTAGGGCGAGAAGTAGGTTTTAAGTTTGGGTTAGTGTTGATTTAAGGGCTTTTGGGTAGGTGGAGGTTAAGGTCAGGCCTGCTATTTGTGCAACTGGCCATACTGTTCAAAATAAATTAGGTGTGGGGATAGAAGGTAAAGAATGAGGATATGTGAATAGTGACAGATGTTTTGCAGCAAGGCTAAACATTGATGCTTTATTCGCTATGAAAACTAATGGTTTGGCTGGAATGAGCCACTCAAAACACAAAATACTGCAGATGCTGGAAATCTGAAAACAAAAACAGAAGTCACTGGGAACTCAGCATCTATGGACAAAGTAAAGGGATCTGCTTCAGCTCCACGACCTCTGCATTCCCACTTTTCCCAGTCCTCTGCATTCCCACTTTTTCTTGTATTTGAGGAAGCCTTTTCTTTTACTTTGATACCTCATTGGTCAATGGGGTCTTGGATGGTGAGCGTTTTGCTGGAGAGGGAGCGGATGTTTTGTAGGCTGATGCGGAGGGCACTGTTGGTGGGGGAATGTGGGGGGCGAGGAGTGGGGAGGACTGACAGGGAGGGGCGGATGCAGATGAGGGAGGAGAGGTTGGCTCCATGATCAGGGACAGGTGGGCCTTGCTGCGAGAATAGAGGATAGGGCAGTCAGAGTGGCTGCTGTTAACAGCCAGTGGCGTCTGCCATGTGGGCCCAACGGAGGATTCGCAGGCTGGAGCAGAGGGCGGCTGTGGGACAGTTGAGCAGTGATAGGAGATGGGGAAGGTGGTGGAAGAGGAGGAACAAGTGGGTGCAATGGAGCGTAGAGGACAGGGGTGGGAGTACTTTGGGGAAGCAGCTCAGGTTGGTGGCAACCAAAATGCACACACTGAGAGTTAGCGGCTGGTGAGGGACAGCACGGGGGGAGGGGGGACCGGGGGGGAGAGGGTGGTGGTGTGGGGGCCGGGGGAGACGGGAAGGGGAACGGGGTGGTGGGCTGGGGGGGAGGGTGGTGGGCTGGGGGACGGGTGGAGGGTGGTGGGGGGGCGATGGGGGCTAGGGTGATGGGCCGGGGGAGGGTGGTGGGGAATGAGGATGGGGGGGAATGTGGGGGGGGTGGTGGATAATGTTGTAGACCCAGTGAGTCCAGGCTCAGAAACTCAAAGGTGATGTCACGTTTCTTCAGCCGATCTCTGATTGGCTGTTGACCACCAGGAGAGCCAGCGATGGCCTTGGACTGGGAGGCCTCAAGCCCAAGAGCCCCCCCCCCCCCCCCCCACCCCGGCTCCACACCAATCAAACTCTCACTCACCTGGTTTTCAAAAAGGTTTTTTTCCCCCTGTTTTTGCAATCCACGTTTGGTCACATCATCACGATGCCATCCTCCACACTCCATCCCGCTGCTCGCTCCTGTAATAGCCGCTACATCATACCCTTTAAGCTGAATTTGTGCTTCTAACTCACTTGTTTTATTTCTTTTGCTCCATTCATTTGTGTAAATAACTACTATCCCCCTACCCACCTGCCCGTACCCTCCATTCCTCTGGCTCCGGTCTGCTACACCTCCCCCGCCCCAACCGCCCTACCATTGGTGGCCGGGCCTTCAGCCCCGAGGCTCTGGAACTCTATCCCCCAGTGCATTCGCCGCTTCCTCCCTTTCCTCCTTCAAGGCCGGTCTCAAGACCTTTCTCTTTGACCTTCAGCCTTCACCTCCCCTCTCAACTCTCTACCCCCTCCTCGCTCCCTCCCTCCGCCTGACCATTTCCCCCCAATGCTCGGGGCCTGACCCAACTGTACAGCACCTTGGGACGACCTCCTGACGCGAAAGGCGCTCTATAAATGGAATCTTGTTGTTGTTGTAACGCTCATGTGGGTAATCCCCAACATGTCTATATGCCCTGATGGTGTTCTTCTCACACTGCTTGACTTGATTCATTCACCCTTTTGTGATAACCTTATTTCTTCCTGTAGTATTATGTTATTTGTTTGTATTCTGGCCAGTGCTCTCATCCTCTCCTTACCTTATGATTGAGTTGTTTCCACCCGACCCTCCCCCAACCACTACCCTCCCCCCCTTAATGGTTTAAAGCTTTTTTACAGTCCTATTTATTTATCCTTTCCGCTAGAACCTTGGTCCCAGCCCTGCTCAGGTGCAGCCCATCCCAGCCTCAAAGTGCTTCACAGAATGTACTGTAAAGTGTAGTTACTGTGTATTTTGTGGGCGAAATGCGCAGCCAATTGGCATAGCAATGACACGTCTCATCAGCCATGATCTTATAGAATGGTGGAACAGGCTTGAGCGGCTGAAGGGTCCCATGTTCCAATCTGCATTTCATTGAAATTGACTAAAACGCCTTTTATACCCAGGTCTTTGAGGTGAAGACTGTAATTCAGAGGTGAATTTGGGATCTTCATCCAACCATAGTTTAGGACTATAATAATCCCTGCATTTGATTTGATATAGCGCCTTTATTTTGTGGGTGAAACGTGGCAGCCAATTGCGCACAGCAGCGTCCTACAAACAGTCATGAATTGAGTGACCAAGTTATTATTATTAGTATTTATTTATTTTGAACAGATCCCCAGAAAAGCGATCTGCCAATTAACTAACAAGCGGATTGCTACTTACTGCGAGGTAAACAGAGGCGTGTGTATGTTGTAAGGAAACTTGCCTAAGGTTTTGCCCTGACCTACCCGGGAATCGAACCCGGATTGTCTTGTTTGCGAGGTGAGTGTTCCAAACACTACAGGACTCCATGATTTAGGACTAGTTTGTCCAATCAAAGCATAGGTACATTCTGTCACTAATGTCCTAACCCTAAAGAAATTCAGCTTTTGTGTCTTGTTCTTGGACAAAGCCATTAAAAAAGCAAATAGCCCAGAGTGTGTATTGGGGTAACTGCTGGAGTCTAACCAGCTAAACCCACACAGCTTGGCCATCGATATCACCGTCTGGCAAACAAAGTGAGAGAACGAGCAAGGAAAGCAGGGAGGGAGGGAGGAAGGAT
This sequence comes from Callorhinchus milii, assembly GCF_018977255.1. Lineage (NCBI taxonomy): Eukaryota > Metazoa > Chordata > Chondrichthyes > Chimaeriformes > Callorhinchidae > Callorhinchus > Callorhinchus milii. Next base: position 39,215 of record NW_024704916.1, read on the forward strand.
CACAGGAAGTCCTTGGCGAGTGCGTCCCCGAAGCTGGGGGCTGACATGAGGATGGAGATGGTCGACAGGATGTTAAAGATGGAGAAACCCACGAGACACATTCTGTCCATCACAGCGGCCGCGAACCTCCATTCCTCCCTCTCCTCCTCCTCCTTCTCTCGTTCCCTCTCTCGCTCCGTCAGGTACTCCACCTCCTGCAGCAGGCGTGTGAGCTCGGGCCCCCCGGTGACCCCCTGGGTGGGGTCAGGCCCCAGAAAACCCTCCCCTGAGATCCCCGGGTACCCCTCGCTTGCTGAGCTCCTGCGGCGCTGACAGGGCGGATGATGGGAGACGAGGTCCTCTCTCGGGCCCCCAGGCTTCTTCATCCGTAAACACCAAGCTCCCCAGGTCAACAACAAGACACGGGTCTGCAGGAAAGAGAGAGAAAAGGGGGTGGGGGGGGAGAGAGAGAAAGAGGGGGAGAGAGAGGGAAAGAGAGGGGGGCGCAGAGTGGCAAAGTGAGATGGGGAGAGGGAGGGGTAATGAGAAAGGGAGGTGGAGAGAGAGATTGGGAGAGCGAGGTGGGAGAGAAAGGGAGAGAATGTGGGTGGGGGGAGAGAGAGGGGAAGTGAAGGAGGAGAGAGCGATGGAAGAGAGAGAGCGGGGGAAGAGAGAGAGGAGGGGAAAAGAGAGAGGGAGAGGAGGGAAGAGAGAGGGGTTAAGAGAGGGGAGGAGAGAGAGGGGGAGGGAAGAGTGAGGGGGAGAGGGAAGAGAAAAAGGGAGCGAGAGGGGGAGCGAGAGGGGGGAGACAGAGGGGGGGGAGAGGGGAGAGATATAGGGGGGGAAGGGGGCAGGGAGAGAGAGGGGTAAAGAGGGAGGGGCAGAGAGAAAGGGAGGGGGGACAAGAGAGAGCAGGGAGAGAGGGGGGAAAGAGATGGTGAGAGAGAGGGGGGTGGGGTGAGCGGGAGAGATAGTGGGGAGGGAGAGGGGGCAAAGGAGAGGGAGGTAAAGAGAGAGGGGGGGGAGAGCGGGGGAGAAAGAGAGAGTGAGCGTGAGGGGGAGAGAGAAAGGGGGAGGGGGGAAGAGTGCAAGCGGGGAAAGAGTTAGGGGAGAGGGGAGAGAGCGAGGGTGGGAGAGAGGAGGGAGAGAGAAGGTGAAAGAGAAGCGAAAGAGAGAGAGGGATAAGAAAGAGAGGGTGGCAGAGAGATGGGAAAGGGAATGAGAGCGGGAGAGGGGAGAGAGTGAGGGGAGAGGGAGAATGGGGAGAGGGAGGGGAAATGAGAGAGGGAGGTGGAGGGAAAGAGTGGGGAGAGAGAGGGAGAGAGAGAAGGGGAAAAAGAGGTGGGGGAAGAGAGAAAGGGAGAGAGGGGGGAGAGGGAGGTGGAGGGGAAGGGAGAGAATGGGGAAGAGAGAGGAGGGAAAGAGAGTGATAAGAGTGAGGGAGAGGGGGAAGAGGGAGCGGGGAGAGAGACAGTAAGACAGAGAGGGAAGGAGAGAGAGGTGGGGAGAGAGAGGGAGAGAAAAGGGGGAAAGAGAGAGGGGGGTGAGAGAAAGAGGGGAGAGAGAGATGTGGGGGAGAGAGAGGGGGAGAGAGAGATGTGGGGGAGAGAGAGAGGGAGGTGGAGGGGAAAAGAAAGAGAGGGGGGGAGAGAGAGGGAGGTGGAGGAGAAGGGGGTGGGGGACAGGGAGAGAGAAGGGGTGAGAGAGAGGGGAGGAGGAGAGGGGGAAAGAGAGAGACAGATTATAATAAACTAATCCTTGCATGAAAGAGGGAGAGAGAGAGAGAGACAGAGAGGGGGGGAGAGGGAGTGGGAGAGTGCAAGAAAGGGAGGGAGTGAAGTAAAGGGGGGAGAGAGGAAAGAGGGAAAGAGAATGAGACAGAGGAGCGGGAGAGAGATGGGGGAAAAGAGAGAGAGGGAGTGAGGGGGGAGGGAGCGAGTTAGAGAGAGGGGGAGAGAGGGAGTGAGAGAGAGGGGGAGAGACAGTGAATCAGTCAGACATCAGTCAGTCATCAGTGTGAAAGAGTGAGACAGAGGAGGGAACAAAATAGAGAAGGGGGGAGAGACAGGAAGAATGTGTGTGAGAGATTGTGTGAAACACAGTGAGAGGGAGGGAGAGAGAGGTGGGGTGGGGCATAAAGAGAACGGAGGCATAGAGAGATGAGGGGGAGTGAGAGTGTATGAGAGCGCGTAAGAGAGACAGACAGTGTGTGAGAGAGATTGTGTGAAAGAGAGGCGGACAGAGAGCGGATGAAGGGGGAGGGAGAGGAAGAGAGAGAGTTGTAAGAGAATGCGTGGCCTCTTACCCAGTGATCTGACACATATGGAAACCCATCCCCGTTGCTTAAGAGTCTCCAATACCACCTGAGAATTCCCCACATCCCACCTACACCTGGAAACCTCAGAGATAGGTTATTGGAATTGAATGCCCTGGAGGGACGCCCCCTGTTTACCTAATTCCAGAGAGTATTAGGTGCAGGTTGGGTGAGAGCCAAGGCTTGGGGGGAGCCCAAAGTTTGCGTTGGGGTAACTGCTGGAGTCTAACCAGCTAAACCCACACAAAGCTTGGCCATCGATATCACTGCCTGGCAGCTTTCCTGCTGCTTGTTCAGCTAGAACCCCCCTCCCCATTAGTTGGGGCTTTGGCTGTAGGGTTAACAGGAGCTGAGGGGGAGGATTCCCTGCCCCCAGTTGGCCCTTCCAACTGCCGATTAGCCAGGCTGGGCTGTGCTGTGGTCAGCCGTGAGTTCTCTGGGACCCTAGAGGCTGCCTCGTTATTCAGTTGCCAAACATGTCGCCTTGGAATTACATTTCAGTTTACACAGTGGCTTTCACCCCCAGAGATGTCTTACCCATTTGGGTATTTTGCCCCCGGTCGGGTTGTGATGATGATATTGTAAAACGACGACAGTTGCGATGACAGTCATACCCACAATGATCATGGTGCTGGCGAAATACTGTCCTACAAAAGAACACACAGCGGACAGTAAATACCAATAATAATAATCATCCTTGATATCACACAACACCTCATCACGTCTTTGTGACGCTTCAAAGCGCTTCACAGAATATACTGTAACGTGAATTCACTGCAAAGTATAGTCACTGTGTGTTTATAATAATGTTGTTGAGATGTTTCTAAGCGCCTCTCAGGATGTGTAGTGTAGTGATTGTGTGATTTTTGGGCGAAACACGGCAGCTATTGGCGCACCAAAACATCCCACACACTGACGTGGATTATTCCCGGGCAATTTAGGCAAGTTTCCTTACTCCCCAATCATCTGTTTACCCAGCAGTAAGTAGGAACCAGCTTGTTAGTCGATTGGCTGATTGATTTCCAGGGTTAATAATTCCTTTGCAAAAAAAATAATTTGGTCGCTCAATCCGTGACCATGGCTTTTTGTGGGACACTGCTGTGCACAATGGGTTGCTGAGTTCCGTTCACAAAATACAGTCACTACACTTTACAGTATATCTTGTGAAACACTTTGAGACATCTCAAAGACGTGATAAGGTGCTGTGTAAGTGGTGAAGTGTTGTGAGATATCTCTATTCAATGTAAATGATAATAATAATCCTTGCATTTGATATAGCGCCCTATTTACTTCACAGAATATACTGTTAAGTGAATCGACTGTAAATTTTGTGGGCGAAATGTGGCAGCCAATTGCACACAACAGGGTCCCACAAACAGTCCTGGATTGAGTGAACAAATTATTATTATTATTATTATCATTTTTGAAGGGATTATTGCCTCCGGAAAGTGATCCACTGCCTGAAAGGGTCGGTGGAAACAGATTCAATAACAACTTTGAGACAGGAACTGGACAGGTTCTTGAAGAGGAAGAAAATTGCAGGGATATGGGGAAAGAGCGGGGGAGTGGGACTGTTTGGGGAGCTAATCGAAAGAGCAGGCACAGGCACGATGGGCCGAATGACCACCTTCTGGCTGTAATATTCTATAGGATTATTATTGTTATAATAGGGTATATTTACCAATTATAACAATAATAATCTGTAAAGTGTAGTGTCTGTGTATTTTGTGGGTGAAATGAGGCAGCCAATTACACACAGCAGTGTCCCACAAACAGTCATGGGTTGAGTGACCAAATTATTGTTTCTATTTATTTTGAAAAGATTATTAGCCCCGGAAAAGCGATCTGGCAAACGACTAACAAGCAGGTTCCTACTTACTGCTGGTAAACAGAGGCGTGTGTGTGTGTGTGTGTGTGTGTGGAGTAAGGAAACTTGACCAACCTTTCGCCCTGCCCGGGAATTTAACCCGGATCCGCTTACTTGTGAGTTGAGCGCACTGACCACTGAGCTCCAGGACTCCAGGTTAGGGGTAACAGGAGGGGCTAATAGGGAGGGAGGGTTATACTTACCTATCAGGGGGATGGAGTCTGATGTTGCAGGCATGATCTCTGCCACCAGTAACATGAAAACCGTGAGAGACAGGAGAACGGTGATACCTGTGTATACAAACACACGTACACACACACAATATAAACACATACAGACACGCACACACACTGTGGTGAAGTGGGACACTGAGCGAGGGAGAAGAGACAAGAGGAGGGAAGATATAAAATGTGCGGTCAATATAGACAAAGACACAGGAAGCTAGCCAGGGCGGTGTGACGGGTGGAATAATAATAATAATCCTTGCATTCGATACAGCGCCTAACCACATCTTCTAGGCGTCTCAAAGCGCTTCACAGGCTATACTGTAAAGTGAATTTAGTGTGAATTTTGTGGGCGAAATGCGGCAGCCAATTGCGCACAGCAGTGAGGGTTCCACAAATAGTCATGGATTGCGTGATCAATTATTGTTATTATTCAAAAAAATATACATTTAAAAACATTGTTGAAAACATGTGTAGCTCAGTGGTTAGAGCACTCGCTTTGCAAGTGAGAGACCTGAGTTCAATTCCAGGCAGAGGGCGAAACCTTGGGCAAGTTTCCTTACTCCACACAGAGCCTAATAATAATCCCTCCAAAACCAAAAACAATAATAAATTGGTCATTTTCAATCTACGACTGTTTGTGGGACATTGCTGTGCGCAATTGGCTGCCGCGTTCGCCCACAAATATACAGTCAATTCACTTTACAGTGTGTTCTGTGAAGCGCTTTGGGACGTCCTCCCGACGTGAAAAGCACTATATCAAATGCAAGGATTATTATTATTATTATTTACTGTTAGGTAAACAGAGGCGTGCATGTGTGCAGTAGAAACACTTCTCGCAACACTTCACTTACATTAAAGGCGCTGTGTAAAGTTAAGTGATGAAATGCTGTGAGGCATCTCTCTGGTCAATGTAAATGTTTGTGGAGCCCTGTAGCTCAGTGGTTAGAGCGCTCGTCTCACAAGAGAGAGACCTGAGTTTGATTGCTGGGCCGGGTGAAAGTCTTAGGCAAGTTTCCTTATTCTACACACACGCCTTTGTTTACCTCACAGTAAGTAGGAACCTGGTTATTAGTCGATTGGCAGATCACTTTCCGGGCATAAAAAAGGGGGTGTAGTGGAGGAGAGCATGAGGGTGGGGGTGTGAGGGAGAGGTGGGGTGTGTGACGTGAGGGATGAGGGAAGTGGGGGAGAGACTGACCAAGGGAGATCTTTTCTCCCGAGTCCGCGGGCAGGAGGAACACGAGGAGGGTCATGGAGGATAGCAGGACGCAGGGAACCAACAGGTTGAGAGCATAGTACAGCGTCCGTCTGCGAATTGTCACATAGAACGTCACGTCAGGGAAAGGTTCCGGACAACACTCATAAAACACCTCATGCCTCTGTCCTGGGACTCCTATATATATATATAGAGAGAGAGAGAGACACAGAGTGAGGGAGAGAGAGAGTGAGAGACAGAGACAGAGAGAGAGACTCAGAGAGTGAGAGAGAGACAGCGAGAGAGAGTGAGGGAGACACACTGACACACACAGAGCGAGAGACACCTTCAAAGACCTCCATGATCTTGCTCCTCCCTTCCTCCTGTTCGCTCCCTCCGCTCAGCGTGCTCCGACCTACTTCACGTCCCTGCCTCGCCTGCCCCACGGTTGGTGGGCGGGCCTTCTGCAACTCTGCCGCCACCCTCTGGAACTCCAACCCACATTCCCTCCACCTTGCCCCCTCCCTCGCCACCTTCAAGACCTGTCTCAAGACCCTCCTCTTCGACCATGCTTTCAATCTTCCTGCTCCCCCCCCCACCCCATCCTCCACCTTCCCCGATCCCAAACCCCAGCTTGGGTCCGAAACACTGAATCTCTAGTGCCTTGGGACATCCTCCAGATGTGAAAGGCGCTAAACACATGTCATTTTGTTGTTGCTGTATGTAGGTGGCAGAACAGGTTGATTGAGCTGTTAAAAAAGCATATGGGATCCTTGGCTTTATAATAGAGGAATAGAGTACAAAAGCAAGGAAGTTCTGCTAAGCTTTATAGGTCATTGGTTAGGCCTCAGCTGGAATATTGTGTCCAATTCTGGGCACTACACTTTAGGAAGGATATTAAGGCTTTGGAGAGGGTGCAGAGGAGATTTACCAGATTTGTACCAGGGATGAGGGACTTTAGATATGTGGAGAGACTAGAGAGGCTTGGATTGTTGTTCTTAGAGCAGAGAAGGTTAAGGTGAGATTTAATATAAGTCTTCAAAATTATTAGGGGGTTTGATAGAGTAAATAGAGAAAAACTGTTTCCATTGGCAGGTGGGTCAGTAACCAGGAGACATAGATTTAAGATAATTGGTAAAAGAACCAGGAGGGAGATGAGGAGAATTTATTTTATACAGAAAGTTGTTACAGTCTGGAATGCACTCCTGAAAGGCTGGTGGAACAGATTCAATAACAACTTTTAAAAGGGAATTCATTAGGTTCTTGAAGAGGAAGAACATTGCAGGGATATGGGGAAAAGCGGGGGAGGGGGACTGATTGGAAGCTCTTCCAAAGAGCAGGCACAATGGGCTGAATGGCCTCCTTCTGTGCTGTAATATTCTACGATTTTATGAGTGTGTGAGAGAGAGCGACAACAGAGTGAGTGCGTGACACACAGTGAGAGAGAGACTCAGAGAGAGTGACAGAGAAAGAGACAGAGAGAGTGAGAGTGTGACACAGAGACACATACACAGAATCATAGAACACCTTGTTTCTCTGACTCAGAGAGAATGTGAGCGAGAGAGGGTTAGACACATACAGTGACATAAAGAGGGAGTGTGGAAGAGAGACAGAGTGAGAGAGGGCGGGAGAGAGAGTGACACACAGAAAGAGAGACACACATACATAGAACACCTTGTTTCTCTGTGCTGGGAGTGAGAGAGAGAGTGAGACACAGAGAGAATGAATGACAGAGATAATAGGCATAGTGAGCGAGTGTGTTAGGGAGAATAAGTGTGTGCGAGGAGAGTGTGTGTGATGGTTGTTTTTTAGACTGGATATCTAAACAACAACACCACCACCTTGCTCTGTCCTGGAGTCTTACACATAGTGAGACCGAGAGAGAGCATGTGTATGTGTGAGAGAGAGAGAGAGAGAAAAACACTGAGAGAGTGACACAGAGAGGGGGCGGGGAGAGAGGCCAAGTATGAGAGAGTGTTAGAGAGAGGGGTAGGGAATAAGAGTGTGAATGTGTGTGAGAGAGCGAGAGAAAAATAGAGGGAGGTGGGGTGGTGGGGGAGAGAGAGAGAGTGAAAGAGAGATGGGGAGAGACACACATATAGACAGAGAGAATCACTCTCCCATGGCTCCCTCTCTCTCACATGCACCCGGCAGGTCCCACTCCCCCCTATCCCTCACTCTCTTACACTCTCATCTCACACACTCTCCCTCTCCTTTTACCCTCCCTCTCTCATCCAGCATGTCTCACACACTCTCTCTCACACACTCTCTCCACCCCCCCCCCCCCCCTTCTCTCACACACATACTCTCTCCCTCCCCTCCCTCTCAGATACTCTCTCTCTAACTTCACGCAGTATTTCTCTCTCCCTCACACTCCATCTCTCATCCAGAATGTCCCACTCCTCTGTCTCACACTCTCTATCCATCTCCCCCTCCGACTCCCTCTCTCTCAAGCACACTCTCTCCCTCTCTCAAACACTCTATTTCCTCTCTCTCTCTCTCATTCTCTCTCACACTCTCTCTCCCCTCTCTCTCACATTCTCTCTCTCACCCTCACCCCACCCCCCTCTCTCTCTCTCTCTCTCACACCGTCCCTCTCTCACCCATCAGGTCCCACTCCCCGTTGAACCTGGTTAAATGAGTCCCTCACACGCTCTCTCTTCGCCCCCGCCCGGGAATTGAACCCAGGTCCTCTCGCTTGCAAAGCGGGTGCTCTAACCACTGAGCAACAGGATACTCACCCAGAAGGTTCCACTTCCCTCTCTCTCACTCACTCTCTCTCTCTCTCTCCCCATCTCTTTCCCCCTCTCACTCTCTACCGCACACTCTCACAACCCTCTCTTACACACACGCTCTCCCTCTCACATACTCTCTTGCACACACACTCTCTCCCTCACACTCTTTTTCTCACATACTCCCTCTCTCTCACCCAGCAGGTCCCACTCCCCGTTTGGGATGAACCCAGATAAATCAGCGGGTGACATTCGCAGATCGAGGAGCCAGCCATCATAGGTCCAGGATCCGAACTTTAGCTCACATTCCTGTGTGTCAAAGGGAAACCACCTCACATCAACCTGGCACGAGCTTCGGAATATACCTGTGTGAGAGACAGAGAGTCTGTGGGTGAGAGAGAATGAGAGAGGGAATATGAGTTTGTGAGAGAGTGTGAGTGTGTGAATGTGAGAGAATGAGAGAATGTAAGAGTGGGTATGAGAGTGACTGTGTGTGAGTGTGAGAGACAGTGTGTTTGAGAGACAGTCTGCGAGAGTGCATAAGAGAAAGATCTTACCTGGAGGCATAAACGTACAGTAACCGGTGGAGTTAACGAGAACATGGGGTTTATATGTTGAGTCAAAGTCATCATCAGCGCTGTAACAGAATAGATTCCGTCACTCTCTCTCTTTTACGTTCTCTCTCTCCTGTCTCTCTCAATACCCCCACAGCCAGCCTGGTTCATCGTAGGGCAGACCAGTCACTGTGGGCAGGGAGTCATCCCACTCAGCTTCTGTTAACTCTGCAGCCAAAGTCGGGTAGGGTGGTCTTAGCTGGACAAGCCAAAGCTTGAAAACTTGCCAGACGTAGGAATATAGAAACATGGGAACAGGAGGAGGCCATTCAGCCCCTCAAGCCTGTTCCACCATTCTATAAGGTCATGGCTGATCTGTACCTCAACATGGCTGATCTGTACCTCAACATGGCTGATCTGTACCTTATTAGATAAACAGAGAAATGTGGAGTAAGGAAACTCGCCTAACGTTTTGCCCTAAACTGCCTGGAATCTAACCGTTTCCTCTCGCTTGTGAGCCGAGCGCTCTAACCCCTGAGTTACACAGCATCTCTTGTTCCTATCAACACCCCCATCACTCTGGTCCCTGGCTGTTGCTTATTCTGGAGTAGATGTTGCCTGTTCTAGAGTAGTTATTACATGTCCGAAACTCTGCCTGTCCAGCACCTTGGGACGTCCTCCCGACTTGAAAGGTGCTGTACAAGTGTAATTTTGTTGTTGTTGTTCTTTTTCTTCAGGAGATACTGTCTATTCTGGGGGAGACCCTGTCTGTTCTGAAGTAGATGCTGCCTGTTCTGGAGTAAACATCGGTTCTAGAGTAGATATTACATGTTCTTAGACAGACCATCCTCCAGGGTAGACTCTGCTTATTCCAGAGCAGATCTTATCTGTTCTAGAAAATATTACATGTCGGTGGTCTAAGGTAGATATTGTCTGCTCTTGAGTAGGCCGGGTCTGTTCTAGAGTAGATTTTGTCTGTTCTCAGGGTGAGGGGGGGCCACTATCTGTTCAGCAGAAGTTATTGCATGTTCTAGAGAAGCTGTTGCCTGTTCCAGAGGAGTCTGAGCTGCTCCCTGTCTGTTCTGTTGTGGAACCCTACCTGTTATAGAGCAGGATGTCAGGTGTCCAGACCTGATCCGCACGGAATCGCACGTTCTTGACCCCCGGAAACTCCGACTCATTCCAGCGCAGGTAGTGATCGAACCAGGTCTGCAACAGAGCAGTCTGGTCACACCAACTCCTGATAAACCACCCCCCTCTTCCCCTGTGGTAAAGCTCCTGAGCCAGGAGGGGCCGCAGTATTCCAGGGCCCTCACTGCTGATGACATCGGCTCATCAGCAAGACCTGGAAGGGCCGACCAGTCACTGGGGGCAGGGAGTCATTCCACTCAGCAACTGTTAACCCTGCAACCAAAGCCCTAATGAGGAGGGTGGTCCTAGCTGGACAAGCAGCGGGAAAGTTTGTCAGACAGTGATATCAATGCCCAAGCTGTGTGGGTTTAGGTGGTTAGATTCCAGAGTTACCCCAAACCACACTCTGGGATCCCCAAGCCTTGGCTCTCAGCAACCTGCGCCTAATACTCTCCGGAATTAGGTAAGCAGGGGACGTCCCTTCAGGGAGCATGACAGAGCACGCATTCCATTCCCACAATCTATCTGGGATTGCCATGTGCAGGTGGGATGGTTGGAAACCTCAGTTTGGATTGGATATATTTTGAATCCCTGCATTTGATAAAGCACCTTAACACATCTTCGAGACGTCTCAAAACGATTCACAGAATATACCGGAAAGACTATATTTTATGAGTAAAATATGGCAGCCAATTGTGCATGGCAGTATCCCACAAACAGTCATGGATTGAGCGACCACATTATTATTATTAGTTTTTTGGATGGAGTAGTACGCCCGGAAAGCAATCCGCCAATCAACTAACAACCAGGTTTCTACTTACTGCTAGATAAAAAGAGGCTTGTGTGTGGAGTAAGGAAACTTGCCTAAGGTTTCGCCCTGCCGGGAATCGAACCCGGATCCTTTTGCTTGCGAGGCGAGTGCTCTAACCACTTACCATGTGTAGCCAGAAATTCGTTGTCAAAATCTGGTTCTTTTCATCCTGCAACAGAATAACATGCCTCAGTTTGTCTGTCTGTTGTGTGAGTCTTTCTGTGTGTTGAGTGCATCTGTCTGTCAGTGTGTATCTGTCTCTTTGTCCGTCCATCTTGTGCTTTCTGCTTGTGTCAGATCACAGCGATGGGGTTTAGCAGTGACTGTGTGATTGTGTTTCAGTACACTTTACAGCATGTTATGTGAAGCGCTTTGAGACGTCTGAATGACATGATAAGGCGCTGTGTTAAAGGCAAGGATTTTCATTATTAGATTATGATACATATATGATTGCATACATAAATTTGTCTAAACATATATATATCTGTGTGTTTACTTGAAGACGTACGTGTGACTGTAATAGTAATCCTCGAATTTGATATAGAGCTTTATCACCTCTTTGAGACATAGGAACTTAGGAACAGGAGTCGGCCATTCAGCCCTTTCAGAGTCTGTTCCACTATTTAGCTAGATCATGGCTGATAAGAACATAAGAATTAGGAGCAGGAGTAGGCCATTCGGCCCCTCGAGCCTGTGCCCCGCCATTTGATAAGATCATGGCTGATCTTCAGACCTAACTCTAATTACCTGCCCTATCTCCATATCTCCTAATCCCTCTATTTTTAAAAAAATCTATCAGTCTCAGCCTTGAAGATGTTCAAGGACTGAGCATCTACAGCCTTCTGGGGGAGTGAATTCCATAAATTCACTACCCTCTGAGTGAAAAAATGTTTCCTCAACTCTGTTCTAAAAGGCTGACCCTTAATTTTAAGACTGTGACCCCTGGTTATAGATTCTCCTACCAGGGGAAACAGACCCTCAGTGTCTACTTTATCAGCCCTTTAAGAATCTTATATGTTTCAATAAGATCTCCCCTAATTCTTCTGTACTCTAGAGAATACAGTTTATTACAGTTTTAGAGAATATAGTTTATTCAGCCTATCCTCATGGGTCAGTCCCCTCATCCCAGGAACTAACCGAGTGAATCTACGCTACACCCCCTCTAGGGCAAGTAAATAAGGAGACCAAAACTGCACACAATACTCTAGGTGCGGTCCCACCAAGGCCCTATACAGTTGCAGCAAGACTTCCCTACTCTTGTACTCTAAACCTTTTGCAATGAACGCTAACATGCCGTTCGCCTTTTCAGTTGCTTGTTGCACCTGCAAACTAACTTTTTGAGACTGGTGTACAAGGACAACCAAATCCCTCTGAACACTAACACTATCTAATCTCTCCCCCTCTAGAAAATAATCTGTTTTTCTACCTAGGTGAATAACTTCACACTTCCCCACATTAAATTCCATCTGTCACCTACTCGCCCACTCCCCGAGCCTATCTATAATCCCATTGCAATCTTTTTGCATCATCCTCAGAGCTTACTCTCCCACCTAGTTTAGTGTCATCCACGAACTTAGATACATTAGATTCAATGTCCTCGTCTAGATCATTGATATAAATTGTAAATAGCTGAAGCCCAAGCACTGATCCTTGTGGCACTCCACTAGTCACATCCTGCCAATTCAAGAATGACCCGTTTATCTCTACTCTCTGTTTTCTACCCATTAGCCACTCTTCAATCCATGCTAATATGTTCCCATTAATCCCGTGGGCCTTAACCTTGTGCAATAGCCTTTTGTGTGGCACTTTGTCAAATGACTTTTTAAAATCTAAATATACTACATCTACTGGTTCCCCCCTATCTAACCTGCTAGATACGTCTTCAAAACACTCTAAAAGATTAGTTAAGCATGACTTCCCTATTGTAAAGCCATGTTGACTCTGCCTAATCTTGTTATGGTCTTCCAGGAATCCCATAACGACATCTTTAATTAAGGACTCAAGAATTTTCCCTACCACTGATGTCAGACTAACTGGTCTATAGTGCCCCATCTTTTCTCTCCCACCCTTCTTAAATAGTGGTGTTACGTTTGCAATCTTCCAATCAATAGGAACCGTTCCAGATTCCAGAGAATTTTGGAAGATCAAAGACAAGCCATCCACTATCTCAGTAGCCACCTCTTTTAAAACCCTAGGATGTAGGCCATCAGGTCCAGGAGATTTATCAGTTTTAAGACCTGACAATTTACCTAAAATCATTTCTTTACTAATATTAATTCCTCCAAGTTGATCGCTAACATTGACTTCTTGGTTCCCCTCTATTCTTGGTACGTTTTCAGTGTCTTCTAATGTGAAGACAGTAGCAAAGTACTTATTTAATGACTCTGCCATGTCTTTGTCACCTACTATAATTCCCTCCGTCTCTGCCTGCAGCGTACCCACATTTACCTTCGACAGCCTCTTCCTCTTTATATATTTATAAAAACTCTTGCTGTCTGTTTTTATGTTCTTTGCTAGTTTGCCCTCATATTCCATTTTCTCCCTCTTAATGGGGAGATCCCTGATCTGTTAAACTAATCCTTTCAATCCATTCCTGTCCTTGCTTGAGCCAAGTCTCTGTAACAGAAGCTTGACTCAATCAAGGACAGGAATGACAGCTGAATATTCCTGGCTATAATGTATTCAGGAGGGATAGGGAAGGAAAAAAAGGAGGGGGTGTGGCCATTTTGTCAAAGATACGGTTATAGCCGTGGAAAGGTGCAGGAGGACCCCAAAACGGAATCTATCTGGTTAGAGTTCAGGAACAATAAAGGAGCTGTTACGCTGGTCGGGGTATACTATAGACCACCAAATAGTGGGAAGGAATTACATGAGCAGATCTGCAAGCAGATCTCAGACAGATGCAAGGCCAATAGAGTTGTGATAATGGGGGACTTTAATTATCCCAACATAGACTGGCAAAACATCAGCGCAAAGGGCAAGGAGGGGGAAAGATTCCTAAAATGCATACAGGACAACTTTCTTGATCAGTACATTTCCAGCCCAACGAAGAAGGAAGCAGTGCTAGATCTAGTACTGGGGAATGAAGTGGAGCAGGTTTCAATGGGAGAGCATCTGGGCAATAGTGATCATAACATCATTAGATTCAGAGTGCATATGGAAAGAGACAAGGAACCATCTAAGATGAAGATACTCAACTGGAAGAGGGCAAATTTCAGAGAGTTAAAAAGGGACCGAGCCAAGGTGGACTGGAAAGAAAGATTGGCAGGTAAAATAACTAAAGAGCAGTGGGAAGTCTTGAAGGATGAGATAGCTTGGGGACTTTTGTGGGAATAAATACATTCCCACAAAAGGGAAAAGTAGGGCTTCCAAACATCCCTGGATAACAAAGGTAATTGTATCTAGAATGAAGCAGAAAAAGGAGGCGTATGACAAATGTTAAACCCAAGATACAGAAGACAACCAAATAGAATATAGGAAGTGCAGAAGAGGTTTGAAAAAGGAAATAAGAGGGGCAAAAAGATTATATGAAAAAAGGTTAGTGGGTAACATTAAAGGGAATTCTAAAATATTTTACAAACATATCAAGAAAAAAAGGCTAGTCAAAGGTAGAATGGGGCCAATTAAGGATCAAGGGGGAAATCTTATTGTGGAGGCAGAGCGCATGGCTGATGTGCTGAATGAGTACTTTGCATCTGTCTTCACAAAAGAAGTGGAGTATTGCTGCAATGCTGCAGTATTGGAGGAGAGGGTAATGGATAGGATAAGTATAAACAGAGAGGAAGTACTGAGAAGGTTGACTGGGTTGAAGGTCGACAAGTCGCCCGGTCCGGACGGGATGCAGCCAACGTTACTATGGGAGGCACGGGTACAAATAGCGGAGGCTTTAGCTACAATTTTTCAATCTTCGTTGGACACAGGAGTGGTGCCAGAAGCCTGGAGAGTGGCCAATGTGACTCACCTGTATAAAAAGGGACATAAGGACAAACCTGGGAACTACAGGCCAGTCAGCCTAACATCAGTAGTGGGGAAACTCCTGGAGACTATAATCCGGGACAGAATAAATCTTCACTTAGAAGAATATGGATTAATTAGGGAAAGCCAGAACGGATTTGTTAAAGGCAAATCTTGTCTAATAAATCTAATAGAATTTTTCAATGAGGTAATGGAGAGGGTGGATAAAGGTAGTGCAGTTGATGTAGTTTATATGGACTTTCAAAAGGCATTTGACAAAGTGCCACATGAAAGACTTGTAAGAAAGATAGAAGCCCATGGTATAAAAGGGACAGTGGCAGTGGATCCAGAATTGGCCGGGAGACAGAAAGCAGAGAGTTGTGGTGAACGGCTGCTTTTCTGACTGGAGGGAAGTGTACAGTGGCGTCCCCCAGGGATCGGAATTAGGACCACTGCTTAATATACATTAAGAATACATAAATGTATCTTAATATACATAAATGATCTGGACTTGGGTATAGCAAGCACCATTTCCAAGTTTGCGGACGACACAAAGTTAGGGAGGGGGTAAACAGTGAGAAGGATAGGAGCCGACTGCAGGAAGACATAGACAGAGTGGTAAAATGGGCAGACACATGGCAGAGGAGTTTCAATGTGGAGAAATGCGAGGTAATGCATTTTGGTAGAAAGAATGAGGGGAGGCAATATAGGCTGGTAATACAATCTTAAGGGGGGGTAAAAGAGCAGAGAGACCTGCCGGCATTATTTTCTCTATTTCCATTTTGTTATGTAAGCTTTTCACTTTGACCTATTATTATCATAGAATCATAGTATCGTACAGTAAAAAGAGGCCATTCGGCCCATCGAGTCAGTGCCAGCTCTTTGAGAAGAGCAATGTCAATCCCACTCCCCAGCCCTTTCCCCATAACCTGCAAACCCGTCCTCCTCAAATACCCATCCACCGCGTTTTTAAAAGTAGTTATCGAATCGGCCTCGACCGCCCTTTCAGGCAATGCGTTCCAGATTCCAACAACTCGCTACGTGGAGAAATGTCTTCTCACATCCCCTCTGCTTCTTTTAGAGACTATTTTGAATCTGTGACCTCGAGTTACCAACACACCCACCAGTGGAAACAGTTTTTCCCTATCTAACCTATCAAATCCCCTCATGATTTTGAAGGCCTCTATTAGGTCTCCTCGTAACCTTCTCTGCTCCAATGAGAATAATCCCAGTCTCTCTCGCCTTTCCTCATAATCATAATAATAATCCCTCCAAAACCAAAAACAATAATAAATTGGTCATTTTCAATCTACGAGTGTTTGTGGGACATCGCTGTGCGCAATTGGCTGCCGCGTTCACCCACAAATATACAGTCAATTCACTTTACAGTGTGTTCTGTGAAGCACTTTGGGATGTCCTCCCGACGTGAAAAGCGCTATATCAAATGCAAGGATTATTATTATTATTAATCAAGGTCCCTCATTCCTGGTACCATCCTCGTAAATCTCCTCTACACCCTTTCCATTGTCTTAACATCCTTCCTGTTGTGATGCCCAGAACTGGGCGCAGTATTCTATCTGAGGCCTAACCAGTGTTTATATAGGTTAATCATAACCTCCTGACTCTTGTACCCTATGCCCCAATTTATAAAGCCTAGTATCCCATATGCCCTTTTTACAGCTGTATCTACCACCTTCAAGGATTCATTTACCTGAACCCCCAATATCTCTCTGTTCCTTCACCCCCTTAAGATTGTATTACCAGCCTATATTGCCTCCCCTCATTCTTTCTACCAAAATGCATTACCTCGCATTTCTCCACATTGAAACTCATCTGCCATGTGTCGCCCATTTTACCATCTGTCTATGTCTTCCTGCAGTCGGCTCCTGTCCTTCTCACTGTTTACCCCCTCCCTAACTTTGTGTCGTCCGCAAACTTGGAAATGGTGCTTGCTATACCCAAGTCCAGAACATTTATGTATATTAAGAAGAGCAGTGGTTCTAATACCGATCCCTGGGGGACGCCACTGTACACTTCCCTCCAGTCAGAAAAGCAGCCGTTCACCACAACTCTCTGCTTTCTGTCTCCCAGTGAGTTCTGGATCCGCTGCCAGTGTCCCTTTTATACCATTGGCTTCTATCTTTCTTACAAGTCTTTCATGTGGCACTTTGTCAAATGCTTTTTGAAAGTCCATATAAACTACATCAACTGCACTACCTTTATCCACCCTCTCCGTTACCTCATCGAAAATTTCTATTAGATTTGTTAGGGTCCCTTGTACAGCTGGTATATTGTCCTCACCTCTACTGTAAAAATGGTAAGTCAGCTATTTCCTTATTCTTCATTATAGTCTCACCTACATCTGTCTTTAATGGACCCACATTCTCCTTGACCATTCTCTTTCTTTTAATATATTTATAAAAGTTTTTACTATTGGTTTTAATATCGTTGCTTTTCATACTCCCTTTTTGCTCCTCTTATTACTGTCTTTGTATCCCTTTGTTGCCTGTTGTAGTTCTCCCAGTCCTCTGCAATCCCACTTTCTTGTATTTGAGGAAGCTTTTTCTTTCAGTTTGATACAGTCTCTAACCTCTTTTGTCCACCATGGTTGCTTAACTACACAATTGGAGTGTTTGTATTTTGGGACTCTGTACTATGTGCTTCTTCTGTATTGTATCAAATACTTTTTTCAATAGTTCCCATTGTTCATCTGCAGGTTTACCCACTAACCTTTCAGCCCAGTTTACTATATTTCTCATCCCATCAAAGTTTGTCTTATTTAAATTTGAAACCTTGGTTTGGGTCTCTCCCTTCTTCCTCTCAGACCCAATGTCAAATTCAATCATATTATTATCACTATTTGCAAGATGTTCCCTTACTGTCAGATTGTTAACTAGTTTGGGCTCATTACTCATCACTAAATCCAGTGGCTTGTTCCCTTGATGGTTCTAAAACATATTGTTCCAAAAAATCTATCCTGAATACGTTATAGAAATGTGTTGCCCTGACCACCTGAGGTGTCCTGCTTCTACCAGTCTATGTGAAAATTAAAATCTCCCATTATAACCACATCGCTTTTGCTACATGCTTCCCTGGTCTCCGTATTTATAAATTTCCCCACTACGTCACAACTCACTGGAGGTCTGTAGACTACTGCCAACAGAGTCTTATCCCTTTTGCTGTTCCTAATTCTACCCACAGTGTTTCCATGACCTGATCACTCTGACTGAAATTGTTCCTTTCCACTGCTGTAATAAGTGTCTTCTATCGATATTGCTCCTCCTCCTTTCCCAATATCTCTATCTTTTCTAAAGATCTTATAGCATGGAATATTTAGCTCCCAATCCTGCCCATCTTGTAACCATACCTTTAAGCTGAATTTGTGCTATTTACTCACTTGTTTTATTTCTTATGCTCCTGCATTTGTGTAAATAACTTTTATTTTGGTAACTGTCCCCAGTGTCTATATGCCCTGACGATGTTCTTCTCACATCTTTTTTCACCTTTTATGGTAACTTCCTATTATCTTTTTTCTTTCGTGTAGTATTTATGTGGTTATCACTGTTTGTATTCTGGTCATTGCTCTCATCCTCTCCTTGCCTTATGTTTGGGTTTCCACTCGACCCTCCCCCCAACCACTCTCCCTCCCCTCCTTACTGGTTTAAAGATTTTTACAGAAAGCTTCAATCTCAAAGCACTTTACAGAATATCCTGTAAAGTGTAGTGACTGTGTATTTTAGGCAGCCAATTGCGCACAGCGTCATCCCCACAAACAGTCTTGCAGACACAGATTCTCACCACGTCCAGGATCTGTAGGAAGCTGATGGAGAAGGTGACCCTGAGAGACACAGAGTCATTCCACACGGGTCGCTCGAGAGGATTATAATCCTTCATCAACTCCCGATACAGTCTGCGCTGCCCCTCCCCCTGCTGAGAGCCTGAGAGGGGGGGTGAGAGAGCAGAGAGAGAGGGGGAAGGGAGAGGCGGGTGGAGTGTGGAGAGGGGGGCGAAGAGAAAGAGAGGAGAAAGAGTGGAGAGATCAGTCATGTCAATCTCATTACATTTGATATTGCGCGTTTTCGAGTTGGCTCAAAGTGCTTCACAGAATATACTGTAAAGTGTAGTGACTGTATTTTGTGGGCAAAACACGGCAGCCAATTGCACACAGCAGTGTTCCACAAATAGTCGTGGATTTGAGTGACCAAATTATTATTTTTTAAAGTGATTATTATCCCCAGAAAGCGATCCACCAACTGGGTTCCTACTTGCTGCTGGTAAACAAAGGCGTGTGTACGGATTAAGAAAACTTGCCCAAGGTTTTGCCCTGACCTGCCTGGGAATCGAACCGGGGTCCTCTCGCTTGCGAGGTGAGTGCTCTGACCACTAAGATAGAGGATTCCATGATATAATAATAATATAATAATCCTTGCATTTGATATAGCGCATTATCACGTCTTCAAGACGTCTCAAAGTGCTTCATAGAATGAAGTGAATTGACTGCATGTTTTGTGGGCAAAATGCAGCAGCCAATTGCTCACAGCAGTGATCCACAAATAGTCATAGATTAAGTGATCAAATTATTATTTGATGAAGGGACTATTACCCCGGAAAAGTGATTCCACCAACAGACTAACCCAATAAGGGTTCCTACTTACTGCTAGGTAAACAGGTATGTGGAGTAAATAAACTTGCCCAACGTTTCGCCCTACTGGGAATCGAACCCAGGTCTCTTGCTTGTGAGGCGAGTGCTCTCACCACTGAGCTACAGGACTCCACTCCAATAATAATAATCCTGCTGGGAGAAAGAGTCTGAGAGGGAGCGAGAAAGTGTTTGAGAGGGAGTGTATGTGAGAGAGGAGGGAGTGTGAGAGAGAGTGTGCGAGAGGGAGTGGGAGAGAGAGTGTGCGAGAGGGAGTGGGAGAGAGAGGAAGAGAGTATGTGAGAGAGGGAGTGGGAGAGAGAGGAAGAGACTATGTCAGAGAGGGAGTGGGAGAGAGAGTGTGAGAGGGAGTGGGAGAGAGAGGAAGAGAGTATGTCAGAGAGGGAGTGGGAGAGAGAGGAAGAGAGTATGTGAGAGAGGGAGTGGGAGAGAGAGGAAGAGAGTATGTGAGAGAGGGAGTGGGAGAGAGAGGAAGAGAGTACGTGAGAGAGGGAGTGGTAGAGAGAGGGAGAGAGTACGTGAGAGAGGGAGTGGGAGAGAGTATTGAGTGAGGGAGTGTGAGAGAGGAAGAGATTGTGTGAGAGGGAATGTGAAAGAGAGGGAAAGAGAGTGTGTGAGAGGGGGAGTGTGAGAGAGTGTGTGTGTGAGAGGGAGTGGGAGAGAGTATTGAGAGAGGGAGTGGGAGAGAGAGGGAGAGAGTGTGTTAGTGTCAGAGAGAAACAAGCGAACCTTGCAGATGGAGAAAGATTCCGAGGAGACAGAGAGTGCGGTGGCAACTCATGGGTTAATGGTTTCTGCTCGCTGTAAGTGAGTGAGAGAGAGATAGGAGAGAGACTGAGAGATAGTAGGAGAGAGCAGAGTGAGGGAGAGGGAGGGAGGGAGAGAGAGAAACAGCTTCCAGATCACCAGCTCATCAATGCTAGCGATCCTCAATCAATAGGAAGAGAGAGAGAGATACGGAGAGAACGCGACAGAGATAGAGACAAAGACACAGAGAGAGACAGACACACACACACAGACACATACCGAGAGAAACATAGAGAGAGAGAGAGACACACACACAGACACATACCAAGAGAGACACAGAGAGAGACACACACACACACAGCAGTGAGAGCTTCCCCAGCAAAACACCGTCAGCAACTCTCTGAGGCTCTCACTCACGCACACTCATTCACTCACACACAGACCCAAAAACACACACACTCACAGACACAGAGACCCCCCCACCCCCCACACACATAGACACTGATAGACACACAGACACTCTGACATAGACATACAAATACTCACACACTGACACAAACACGCACACAATCTCACATACCCAGAGAGACACACAAACACTCACATACACTCACAGACAGACAGACAGAGACATACACATAGATACTGACAGACTCTCCCACACTCACACACAGACACAGATACACACAGACACACATACACAGAGACACTCACAGACACACACATATATACACATACGCAGTGACACAGACACACAGACAGACACAAACACAGATACACACACACAGTAACATACGGCTTTGGGTGAGGATTTGACGGAGAAAGAGAAAGACTGAGCTTTGGGGCTGAGATCAATAAGTGCTGATCTCACAGAAATGAAGCAACAACACAGCCCGTCCTGAGAGGCTGCAGTGAGAGAGAAAGAGAGAGAGAGTGAGGCAGTGTAACTGCACAGAGACAGATAGACAGACACAGCACAGCGCCCTTCACACAGGATAGCGTCCCAGATCGCTTGACAGTGGTGGAGTGCGATGCCAAGCGGGTGGTGTGGGGCAGGTGACCGTAGCCACGGTCGAAGAGGAAGGTTCTCAGGCGCGACCTGAAGATGGGGAAGGAGGGGGCGAGGCGGAGGGAGGGATAGAGGGAGAGACTGACATTGTTTTGCGGCGCAATGGCTGAAAATGCAGATACTGATGGGGGAACGGAGTGAACGAGGGATGTGCTGGAGGCTGGAGCCAGTCGAGGGGAGGCAGTAAGTTGTGGGCTCAGTCTGTCAGAGGTTGAGAGGTGTGGGGCCTGAAGGGATTTGAAAGCGAGTGTGAGGATCTTCAAATCAATCCAGAGAGAGAGGAAGACAGAGACACACAGAGAGAGAGTATCAAGTGTATTAATAATAAGTCTTGCATTTGATACAGTGCCTTATCATGTCTTCTAGACGTCTCAAAGTGCTTCCCAGGATTCACTGTGAAGTGGAGTGACTGTGGTTCAGCACTCACCTCTGAAGGTGCTGTATAAAGACAGGTGGTTATTTCGTAGGAAACCAACTGTGCACAGCAATGTCCCCACAAACAGCGAGCGAGCAATTTTATCTGTCGACCTGGATACTGGAAGAGAGAAACTCTCTTGTCTTCCCCTCCACCCTCTCCCCACACCCCCCCCCCCCCCCCCCACCACTGATATTGATGGCTTAACGGCTCATACTACCACTAATAATCCTTGCATTTGTCACAGCACTTTATCAGATTGTGGAGACGTCTCAAAGTGCTTCACAGAATATACTGTAAAGGGTAGTCACTGTGTTTTCTGGGTGAAAAGTGGCAGTCAATTATGCATTTTTGTTTAATAATAATTCATTTTTAATAACAATAATTTGCAAATGTCAATTCATGATTAAAGTTTATTATTAAAATTATTTAGTAAAAAGAATCAATGATAATTATTAATATTTTGTTAAATAATTAATTTGAATAACAATTGTTATTTTATGAATAGAACATTTGTAAATTACATTAAAATTAACTTACAATTCTTAATTTAAATGATAGTTTTGGTTAATAATGAATATATATTTTTAATAATTGTAATTTGTACATTTTTTAATAATAATCTGTAAATTATTAAATTATTAAATTAATTATCAACATAAATCATTTTTATTAAATTTATTTATTAAAAATTCATAGAATTATACAGCACGGAAGGATGCCATTCGGCCCATCGTGTCTGTGCCGCTCTTTGAAAAAAGCTTTTCCAAATCAATCTCACCACCAGCTCCTCCCCAAATAATAATCTATTTCTCTCTTAAAAGCTGTTATCGAATCGGCTTCCACCAGCCTTTCACACAATGCATTCCAGATCCCAACAACTCGCTGTGTGAAAACATTTCTCCTCACCTGCTCTCTGTTTCTTTTAACAGCTATTTTAACTCGGTGCCCTCGGGTTACCGACCCACCCGCCAGTGGGAATAGTTTCTCCTTGTTCACCCTATCGAATCCCCTAATCATTTTGAAAACTTCTATTAAGTCTCCTCTTAACCTTCGCTGCTCCAAGGAGAATAATCCGAGCTTCTTGAGCCTCTCCTGAAGTCCCTCATTCCTGGTACCATCCTGGTTAATCTCCTTTGAACCCTCTCCAATGCCTTGACATCCTTCCTAAAGTATGGGGCCCAGAACTGAACACAGTCTCCAGCTGAGGCCTAACCATTTTCCCAGTCTGTCTATGTTCTCTTGCAGTCTGCTACTATCCTCTTCACTGTTTACTACTCTTCTTAGCTTAGTATCATCTGCAAATTGCCAAAATAATCAATGATAATTGTAATATTTTTGTTTACTAATAATCTTTTTAAATGATTAGTTTGTAAATGCACACATTAAAATTAATTATTAGTAAAATGATTTATTACAAAATAATTATTAATAATATGTTGTTTAATAATTCTTTTTTAATAATAATAGAGAACATTCTATAATATCATGGCTGATCTGTAAGACAACTCCAATTACCCACCACTAACCTAATAAACATATATCCACCTCAGTCTGTGAATGGATCCAGCATCCACAGCCTTTTGAGGGGGAGAGTTCCAGATTTCCACTAGCCTTTGTGAGAAAAAACTGCCTCCTGATTTCATTCCTGAATGGCCTGGCTCTAATTTTAAATGATGTTCTCTTTTTCCAGACTCCCCCACCCACCAGAGGAAATAGTTTCTCTGTATGTATCCTATCGAATACCTTTATTATTTTAAACACCTCAATCAGATCAACCTTGACCTCGTGAACTCAAGGGATTACAGACCAAGTTTATGCAACCTGTCCTCTTAATTTAACCCTTTAAGCCCTGGTATAATTCAACAACAACTTGCATTTATATAGCAATTATTATTATATAGCGCCCTTCACACAGGTCCCAGAGCACTTGACAGTGGCGGAGCATGATGCTGAGCTGGTGGGGGTGGGAAAAGGGGGGTATCGTTTGTAGGCATGGTCAAATAGGAAGGTAATGAGGGGCCAATGCAGATGGATAGAGGAATAGTGTTCCTGTGCATGGTGTAGCTGGGGATATCAGCAAAGAGGGCATTTGAAAAGTCGAATCGGGCTGTGATGAACACATGGACGAGGGTTTCGGCTGCATTTGGGATAAGGTACAGTCAGAGGTGGGCAATGTGGCGGAGGTGGAGGAAGGCGGTCCTGGTCAGGGATTGGATGTGGGGAAGGAAGGACAGCTGTGGGTTGAACCCAATGCCTAGGTTGTGCACTGGTTCAGTAAGCTTGAGGGATAGACTGGGGAGGTTGAGGAGGTCAGAGCTGTAGAATAGAAGACGTTGATGGGAGCCAATGAGTATGGCTTCTGTCTTGTCATATTGAGTTGTAGGAAGTTTTTTCTCATCGAGGCCCTGGTGTCCGCCATTACGTGCCTAATTATTCTATATTGGTGAGACCCTTGTATCAGTGGCTCACTAAATTAGAAGGATTGGAGAGTTTGAAAGACTCTGACCAACTGCAGGTGGATGTGGAGAAACTGCAAAGCACCATTTTGCAGGGCTACCTGCTAGAACTTAGAACGAGCGGTAAAATTTAACAGTATCTCTGCAGGTGGGAGAAAATTCTTCTATAGCAAGAGTGGGAATTGCTACTTCTCAAATATATCAATTTTGAATTCTCCCAAGCGCCAAGAAAATTTTACTTGGAAGAGCGTACTCTCTGCTGTTACTATGGTTTTAGCTAAAATAGGAATTTAGCGTAGCATGAAGGGAAAATTACATTCTCATTAGCATGTGTCAGCATTAAATCTGCAGCGCAGGGAAAAGGTAAAAGCCAAAAGGCTGTAAGATCAAGAAGGACTTGGTGGGAGAGATGCTTACAGGACTCCCACAGTTGAGTTCCTTACTAAAAAAAGAGATTGACTTGGATTTCCAGGGTCTATTACCTGAAACCAAACCCCCAGAGGAAGTGCATCCTTGAGGTTTGGTGAATGGGTTGGTGATTGCATACTGTGACGACTCTTCGCAGGAGTTAGATAAAACTTCTCCCATCGAGCACAAAGGCAGTAATTGGTAGTGATCCTGCCTGTGAGTGTGCAGAGCCTACACTGACAATTTGATAAATTGGAGAACTGGACTATTCACAGGGGGAAACCCTTTGTCCACAGAGCAATTTGGCAGCAGGTTTGGGAGGAGAAGGAGGCAAAGACCCTAATCCAAGTGTGGCAAACTCTGAGCCATCAAAAAGATGGTATCCATAATTATGATAATAACCGTGCAGACTTGCCGGCGTGCTCTATGTGCTATTTAAATGAACCGCAGCATCAGTTTCTGTAATTGGGATGGTAGATTGTACATATAAATCAGACCCTGAACTAACACAGCTCACGACCAACAGGGCAGCTGAAAAACATTGCCCGACTCTGCCACTGCCTCACCCCTCAGGTCGACGAAACCCTCATGCATGCCACCTTTCATACCAGAGTAACTGAAATGTCCTCCTTTTTCCTTGACCGAGGATTCCCATCCACTTTGGTAGACAGAGCCCTTGACCAGACAGAGATGTCTATTTCCCGCAACTCTACCCTAACCTCTTTCTCCTCATCCCAGAACTGTTTTAGGGTCCTCCTAGTCCGCCCCACCAGCCTCAACATGCAACAAATAATTCTCCGCCATTTCCAGAACCTCCAGTGTGATCCAACCATCAAACATATCTTTCTCTCCCCTCCTCTTCTCAGCATTCCGAATGGACCTTTCCCTCCGTGACTCCCTGGTTCATTCCTCCATCACCACCAACAGTTGTTCTCCTCCCCCTGGCACCTTCCCATGGCAGCACAGGAGATGCAACACCTGCCCTTTCACCTGCTCCCATACCACTATTCCAGGGCCCCAAACACTGTTTCACGTCGGGACGTCCTCCCGGTGTGAAAGGTGCTATACAAATGTAATCTTGTTGTTGTTCTTGTTTTTAAGTGGGACAGCGATTTACATGTAATGCCACCAATGTAATTTACTGCATTCGTTGCTCACAATGTGGTCTCCTTTACACTAGGGAGACCAAACGCAGATTGGGTGACTGATTTGCCGAACACCTCCTGTCTGTCTGCGAGCACAACCCTGAGCTTCCAGTTTCTTGCCACTTCAACTCTTCCTTCCACTCGCACTCTAACCTCTCCATCCACGGTCTCCGACATTGTTCCAATAAGCCACAGTCCAAGCTCCAGGAACAGCACCTTATCTATCTGCTGGGGACATTACAGCCCTCTGGCCTCAATATTGATTTAAATAATTCCAGACATTCCTTCCATTGCCCCACAAATCCTTTTCTCCAACTCCAAGTGCAAGGAAATGTTGCATTTTTTTATGCCCAAAATTGGGATGACCTTCAATGCTGCTTCTGCCCTTGGAACTGCCACCTCAACCCCACTTCCCCCTCTGGCCTCTACTCAACAACGAAATTACATTTTCACGTCAGGAGATGTCCTAATGCCCTAAACAGTTGGGGATAAGGATCTGATCGTGGGGGGCAAGGTTGGGATGATGGAGGGCAGAGAGGTATGAGGGCGGCTGAAGGCACGTTTGAAAAGGAAAGTCTTGAGTCGTGCCTTGAAGGGAGGGAGCAAGGCTAAGGGATTGTGGGATGGAGTTCTAAAGGGTGGGGGCAGAGTGGCTGAAAGCCTGGCCACCGAGGGTAGGGTGGATTGGGCAGGAGACATGGAACAGGCCAGAGCCGGCTGAGTGGAGGGAGCGGACAGGTGATAGAGAGGTAGAAAGGGGCAAGGCCGTGGAGGGCCTTGAAAATGAGGATGAGGATTTTGAACTCTATCCTCTGACGGATGGGGAGCCAGTGGAGCCAGACGAGGGTGGGGTGATGGGGTCACGAACCCTGTGGGAGAGGACACAAGCTTCACAGTTACTTGCTAAGGCCCCTCACATGAGGACCTGGATTAAACAGCTGGTGTTGAGTAACCCTGGTACGCAGCATTGGATTGGATCTCGAGAACATCAAGGTGGCTGACCAAATTTGTGACGAACTTCCTTGGAGCGTGGTGGTGGGGCGGGAGTGGTAAGTGGGGTCTCCTTGGAGCTGAACTAGTTCCAAGGTGACATGCCTGGCATCAGAATATCTAAATTGAGACAGCCCTCTGTGGCGGTTTTGGTTATCCGGTTCGTGAGCCAGGTGGATCCAGAGTATTCCAGGGCACGGTTGATGATAGAATAGCCCAGCCTGGCTCATTGGCATGATCTGGAAGGGAAGATCAGTCACTGGGGGTGGCAGGGAGTCATCCCACTCAGCTCCTCTTAACCCAGCAAACCAAAGCTCTAACAGACAGAGTGGTCCTAGCTAGACAAGCAGTGGGAAAGCTTACCAGACAGCAATATCAATGGTAAGCTGTGCAGTTTTATCTGATTAGACTTCAGCAATTACCTCAACACACATTCTGGGCTCCCCAGTCCTTGGCTTCTGCCAATTTGTGTTGAATACTTTCTGGAATGAGCCAAGCAGGGAGAGAGTGCACATTCCATTCCAACAATCTGTCACTGGGATTTCCATGTGTGGGTGGGATGTGTGGAATTCTCAGCTTGGTTTAGATACTCCTAAGAAGGTGATGGGTTTCCACATGTGGCTGACATAAAAAAAAGTCCCTCAAGAAATAACGGATTATTCAAAAGGATACAGCTACCTTACCTCCTGCAGGTGGAAAGCATAGACAGTGAGACCACGGCCATCAACAGCTGATCTTGGGAGCTGTGCCTTACCCCCTGCAGGAAGGTTTCAAAAAGGAGGTGTAGGACAGCTATGATTTACTTTAGGTAAGATATAGATTTTTGTACTGATAAGTACAAACAGATGTTTAAGAATAAAGTATTACAAAGGATAATTGTTAAACAGTAAAGAAATACAAAGGAAATACGCTTCCTCATCTCCCTCTTCTACCGCATCACTCTCCCCTCTTCCAAACCCATCACCCTTTTTTTCCACCATGGAAGAAGTTCCTCACAAATGCCCTCTCTTCCTAGGACCTCCTCTCCCTCTGGTCTTCCACTCGCAGCTATCCTGATGCAGCCATCAAGCTGATCAATCATCTCTCCACAACCTTCAATTCCCTGGCTCCCCTGAAATCCAGGATGGTTTGTGTGCATGCGTTTCTGTGTGTGTGTGTGTGCGTGTGCGCGTGTGTGTCTATATACTGTTATACTGTCGCCCACAAATATACAGTCAATTCACTTTACAGTGTGTTCTGTGAAGCGCTTTGGGACGTCCTCCCGACGTGAAAAGCGCTATATCAAATGCAAGGATTATTATTATTATTATTATTATATCCAAATAGTTTGATATTAACAGTGAGCATCTCAAAATAGTCTGATATAGTATGTGTGTGTTTGTGTGTCTGTCTCTATGTATCTATGTTTGGCCTTTCAGCACCTTGGGATGTCCTCTTGATGTGAAAGGCGCTATATAAATGTAATCTTGTTGTGTGCATCTATGCATGTGTGTCTCTGTGTTTGTGAGTTTCTGTGTGTCTTTGTGTATTTGTATCTGTGTGCGTGTATGTCTTTATGTGTGTTTCTCTGTGTAAGTGTGTCTATCTACTGATATTAACAGTGACAACCTCTATCTAGTCTGATATTAACAATGCCACTGCCACATATTGATATTAACAGTGAGCTCCTTTATATAGTGCGTGTTTGTGCGTCTGCATGGATGTGTGCCTGTGTGTATCTGTGTCGGTGTGTGTGTGTTTGTGAGTTTCTGTGTGGCTTTGTATGTTTGTGTGTGTGTCTATGTCTGTGATTCTATGTGTGCATATCATAAAAATCATAGAATCATACAGCACAGAAAGAGGCCATTCGGCCCACCGTGTCTGTGCCAGCTCCTAAAAGAGCTTCCAACTCAATGCCACTGGCCCTCTTTCTCTCCATAGCCCTGCAATCCTATACTCCCCAAATACCCACCTACCTCTCTCTTAAAAGTTGTTATTGAATCGGCTTCCACTGCCCTTTCAGATAATGCATTCCAGATCCCAACAACATTTTTCCTAACCTATCCTCTGTTTCTTTTAACAACTATCTTAAATTGGTGTCCTCGGGTTACTGACCCACATGCCAATGGAAACAGTTTTTCCCGGTTCAACCTATGAAATCCTCTCATGATCTTGAAAACCTCTATTAAATCCCCTCTTAATCTTCTCTGCTCTAGGGAGAATAATCCTAGTTTCACTAACCTCTCTTCATAGCTAAGATCCTTCATTCCTGGTACCATCCTGGTAAACCTCCTTTGCACCCTCTCCAATGCCCTAACATCTTTCCTAAAGTGCGGTGCCCAGAACTGAACCCAGTCTCCAACTGAGACCTAACCAGCATTTTATAAATACTCAGCATAACTTCCTGACTTTTGTATTCTATGCCCCTATTTATAAAACCTAGTATCCCGTATTCTTTTTTAACAGCTTTATTACCTGTCCTGCCACCTTCAGATTTGCTTATGTAGACTCCCAGGTCTCTCTGTTCATTAGCCCCCTTTAAGATTGTGCCATCTGGTTTATACTGCCTCTCCTCATTCTTCCTACCAAAATGCAACACTTCTCCACATTAAACCTCATCTAACACATTTCTGCTCATTTTACCAATCTGCCTAAGTCGTCTTGGAGTCTGGTGCTATCCTCCTCACCATTAACCACTTTTCCTAGCTTAGTATCGTCTGCAAATTTGGAAATTGTGCTCCTTATATCCAGGTCCAGATCATTAGCATAGATCAGAAAGAGCAGTGGACCTAATACCGACCCCTGACGGACACCACCACACCCCTCCCTCCAGTCAGAAAAGCTCTACCACTCTCTGCTTTCTGTCTCCGAGCCAGTTCTGGATCCATATTGTTGCCACAGTCCCTTTAATACCATGGGCTTCTATTTTGTTTATAAGTTTCTGTGGCACTTTGTCAAATGCCTTTTGAAAATCTAGATAAACTACATCTACTGCACTACCTTCATCCACCCTCTCAGTCACTTCATCAAAAAATTCTATTAGGTTTGTCAGACACGATCTGCCTTTAACAAATCTGTGTTGACTGTCCTTTATTAAACCATATTTTTCTA
This sequence comes from Callorhinchus milii, assembly GCF_018977255.1. Lineage (NCBI taxonomy): Eukaryota > Metazoa > Chordata > Chondrichthyes > Chimaeriformes > Callorhinchidae > Callorhinchus > Callorhinchus milii. The sequence goes on from NW_024704916.1 coordinate 68,962, forward strand.
AGTGAGAATTTATATTGTCCTGGATTATAGTCTCCAGAAGTTTCCCTACTACTGATGTTAGGCTGATTGGCTGTAGTTCTCAGGTTTATCCTTCTGCCCCTTTTTGTACAGGGAGTCACATTTGCAACCTTCCAGGTCTCTGGCACCACTCCAGTATCCAAAGAGGATTGAAAGATTGTGGCCAGAGCCTCCGCTATTTCCACCCTTGCTTCCCTCAGTAACCTAGGATGCATCCCGTCCGGACCGGGTGACTTATCTATGTTGAATTTACCGCTCCACTCTAGCCTCGGCCAAGTCGTCCTTCTACTCCAGGATAATCCTGGAGGCGAAGAACAACCCCAGGCTACTGTTTTCCACCACAATCCGACTCCTCCGTCCCCCCCGCCACCCCGCGCAGGTCATCTCCTCCAACCTTCACTGCGAGGAGATGCTGGATTTCCTTGAATCCAAGATCAAGGGAATCCGCTCCGCGGTCACTTCCCCTCCAACTTCCACCCACCACCCACCCCTTCCCTCCCACACTCCGACTCCTACCCATCCTCCCCTACACACCTTCGTACCCGTTTCCCCACCCTCTGTCACTGAACTCATCCTATCCCTAAAACCAACCACCTGCTCCCTTGACCCCATCCCCACTCCACTCCTTATCTCCCAGCTCCACTTTCTTGCCCCACATATCACTGACATTGTCAACCTGTCCCTCTCCTCTGTCTCTGTCCCCATTCCATTAAAAACTGCCATCATCACTCCCACCCTGAAAAAACCCTCCCTTGATGCGTTGCAGCTATCAAGTTACCGGCCCATCTCCAACCTCCCCTTTCTCTCCAAGGTCTTGGAAAGAGTTGTCGCCTCCCAACTGCGCTCTTTCCTTTCCACCCATTCTCTTTTCGAACCCCTTCAGTCAGGTTTCCGTGCTGCCCATAGCACAGAAACTGCCCTGGTCAAGGTCACCAATGATATCCTGACCATCTGTGACCAGGGCTCCCTCTGTCTCCTCGTCCTCCTCGACCTATCGGCAGCATTCGATACGGTCGACCACGCTATCCTACTCCACCGCTTGTCCTCCCACCTCAACCTTCAAGGCACTGTCCTTGAATGGTTTAGGTCGTACCTTTCTCACCGTCTTCACTTTGTCTCGACGAATGGCTTCTCCTCCACCCCCCGCACTGTCTCATGTGGTGTCCCTCAGGGCTGTCCTCGGTCCCCTCCTCTTCACCCTCTATATGCTCCCCCTTGGTGACATCATCCGCAGACATGGAGTTAACTCCCACATGTATGCGGATGACACCCAACTCTACCTTTCCTCCTCTACTCTCAACTCCACGACCACCGATGTCCTGACAGCTGACTGTCCGACATCGAGTCCTGGACGAGAGACAACTTTCTTCAGCTCAACGTGCGAAAAACCGAGGCCCTCCTGATTGGCTCACGTCAGCGCCTCCGCACCTCAGGTGCTGACACCATCAGCATCCAAGGCTGCACTCTCCACCTCTCAAAGCCAGTCAGGAACCTCGGCGTTTTGTTCGACCCTGAGCTGTCCTTTCTCCCTCACATTCGCACCACAACTGGCACCGCCTTCCATCACCTCCGGAACATCGCCAGACTACGGCATTACCTCACCCCTCACGCGGCTGAAACCCTGGTTCACGCCTTTGTCACCTCAAGGCTGGACTACGGGAACTCTCTCCTCGCCGGCCTTCCCGCCACCTCCCTCCACAAGCTGCAGGTCATTCAGAACTCTGCAGCTCGTGTACTGTCCCGCACCAGGCTTCGGGACCACATCACTCCCACCCTCGCTCGCCTCCACTGGCTCCCCATCCCCCAGAGGATTGATTTCAAGATCCTCATCCTCACCTACAAGGCCATTCACGGCCTTGCTCCCTCCTACCTCTCCAACCTACTATCCCCCTACCTACCTGCCCGTACCCTCCGTTCCTCTGGCTCCGGTCTGCTTCACGTCCCCCACCCCAACCGCCCTACCATCGGTGGTCGGGCCTTCAGCCTCTCAGCCCCCAGGCTCTGGAACTCCATCCCCCAGTGCCTTCGCCTTGCTTCCTCCCTTTCCTCCTTGAAGGCCGGTCTCAAAACCTTTCTCTTTGACCGAGCCTTCAGCTCCCCTCTCGACTCTCTTCCCCCTCCTCACTCCCTCCCTTCCCTCCCCTCACCCTGACCATTTCCCCCCTCCTTGCTCCCTCCTTTCCCTCCCCTCACCCTGACCATTTCCCCCCTCCTCGCTCCTCCCTTCCCTCCCCTCACCCTGACCATTTCCCCCCTGCTCGGGTCATGACCCAACTGTGCAGCGCCTTGGGACGTCCTCCTGACGTGAAAGGCGCTTTATAAATGTAATCTTGTTGTTGTTGTTGAGCACCGACAGCCTTTTTAGTACCTACTCTCTGTTGATTTTTATCATATCCAATTTCTTTTCACACACCTGTAATATTGTGGCATTGGTTTCATTGTCTTCTTTTGTGAAGACAGTTGCAAAGTACTTATTTAGTACATCAGCCATGTCCTCTGCATCAACAAGAAGATTTCCACTTGGGTCCCTAATTGGACCCACCCTATCTTTAACTAACCGTTCACTCTTGATATGCTTATAAAATGCTTAGGGTTTCCTTTTATGTTTCCTGCTAATCTTTTCTCTTACAAACTTTTCACCCCTCTTATTTCCCTTTTCACTTCTCCTCTGCACTTCCTATATTCTATTTGATTAGTCTGTGTGTTTTGGATCTGACATTTGTCATAAACCTCCTTTATCTGTTTTATTTTAATCCCAATTTCCTTAGTCATCCAGGGAGGATTGACTGTCCTACCTTTCCCCTTTGTGGGAATGTATTTGCTCTGTCCCCGAACTATCTCTTCCTTGAAGGTTTCCCATTGTTCATTTGTTGTCTTACCTGCCAATATTGTGAGATCACTGTTATCCAGGTGCCCTCCTACTGAAACCTGCTCCACTTGCCCCACTTCATTTCCCAGAACGAAATCCAGCACGGCTTCCTTCTTTGGTGGGCTGGAAACATGCTGATCCAAAAAGTTCTCCTGCACACATTTCAAGAATTCCTCCCCTTCCTTGCCCTTTACACTGTGTTTCCCAGTCTATGTGAAGATAATTGAAACTCCCCATTATCTCTACTCTATTGGTTTTGCATCTCTCCAAAATCTGCTTGCAGATTTGCTCATCTATTTCCTTCCCATTATTTGTTGGTCTATAGTAAATACCTAACATAGCATCAGCTCCTTTTCTGCTCCATAACTAACCAAATAGCTTCAGTTTTTGGACTCTCTAACACATCATCCTTTTGCAGAATGGTGACTGTGTCTAATGAGTATTGCCTCCTGTCCTCATTTTTTCTCTTCCCTATCCCTCTTGAATAAGTTGTAGGCAAGAATATTCAGCTCCCATTCCTGTCCTTGCTTGAGCCAAATCTCCATAATTGCCACTACATCATAGTGGCAATTTGAGATGTAGCTCACCACGTTTATTGGTCACGCTCCATGAATTTATGCACAAGCACTTTAATACCAGCTTAATCTGCTCTGCATTTCTCCCCCATCTCTTTACCCTTTTTGCTGGATTATTCCACTCTAGCCTCGGCCAAATCGTCCTTCTACTCCAGGATAATCCAGGCTACTGTTTTCTACCACATCCTGACTCCTCCGTTCCCCCCCACCATCCTGCATAGGTCATCTCCTCCCACCTTCACTGCGAGGAGATGCTGGTTATCCTTGAATCCAAAATTAAGGGAATTCGCTCCGCGGTCACTTCCCCTCCAACATCCACCCACCCCCCCACCCTCTCCCTCCCACATTCCGACTCCTACCCATCCCCCCCCTACAAACTTTCGTACCGATTTCCCCACTCTCTGTCACCAAACTCATCCTATCCCTGAAACCCACCACCTGCTCCCTTGGCCCCATCCCCACTCCACTCCTTATCTCCCAGCTCCACCTCCTTGTCCCACATATCACAGACATTGTCAACCTGTCCCTCTCCTCTGGCTCTGTTCCCATTCCCCTAAAAAACTGCCACCATCACTCCCACCTTGAAAAAACCCTCCTTGATGCGTCGCAGCTATCAAGCTACCGGCCATCTCCAACCTCCCCTTCCTGTCCAAGGTCCTGGAATGAGCTGTCGCCTCCCAGCTGCGCTCTTTCGTCTCCAACCATTCATTATTCGAACGCCTTCAGTCGGATTTCCGTGCTGCCCATAGCACAGAAACTGCCCTGGTCAAGGTCACCAATGACATCCTGACCATCTGTGACCAGGGCTCCCTCTGCCTCCTCGTCCTCCTCAACCTATCAACAGCATTCGATACGGTCGACCACGCTATCCTCCTCCACCGCTTGTCCTCCCACCTCAACCTTCAAGGCCCTGTCCTTGAGTGGTTTAGGTCATACCTCTCCCACCGTCTTCACTTTGTTTCCATGAATGGTTTTTCCTCCACTCCCCGCACTGTCTCGTGCGGTGTCCCTCAGGGCTCTGTCCTCGGTCCCCTCCTCTTCAACCTCTATGTGCTCCCCCTTGGTGACATCATCTGCAGACATGGGGTTAACTTCCACATGTTTGTGGATAAAACCCAACTTTACCTTTCCTCCTCTACCCTTAATTCCACGACCACTGATGTCCTGACAGCCTGCCTGTCCGACATTGAGTCCTTGACGAGAGACAACTTTCCTCAGCTCAACGTGCGTAAAACTGAGGCCCTCCTGATTGCCTCGTGTCAGCGCCTCCGCACCTCATGCGCTGACAACATCAGCATCCAAGGCCGCACTCTCACCTCTCAAAGCCGGTCAGGAACCTCGGTGTTCTGTTAGACCCTGAGCTGTCCTTTCTCCCTCATATCTGCTCCACAACTGGCACCGCCTTCCATCACCTCCGGAATGTCGCCAGACTATGGCACTACCTCACCCTTCACGCTGCTGAAACCTTGGTTCACGCCTTTATCACCTCAAGGCTGGACTATGGGAACTCTCTCCTCGCGGGCCTTCCCGGCCCTCCCTCCACACTGCAGGTCATTCAGAACTCTGCAGCTCGTGTACTGTCCCGCACCAGGCTTCGGGACCACATCACTCCCACCCTCGCTCACCTCTACTGGCTCCCCATCCCCCAGAGGATTGATTTCAAGATCCTCATCCTCACCTACAAGGCCATTCACGGCCTTCATCCCTCCTACCTTTCAGATTTTCCCCTTCCCCCTGTAGTATATTTTGCACCCGTTCCGTAACTTCCTGCACCCTGGCCCCAGGGAGGCAGCATACCAGGCGCGAGTCCTGTCTTTTATGGCAGAAATGCCATAAAGAGTTATCTCTTTAACTGTTGTATCCCTGATAACAACAGCATTGGCATTTTCCCCCTTATCTCCCTGAACATCCATTTCCTTCTGACTCTTCTCGCCAGAGGCATCCTCATTGGTATCCAGTACCGAGAGCCGGTTTGTGAGTGCTACACTCTTAGGGGATTTCCTTACTGTCTGTTCCTTTTTTGCTCTACGTCCGGTGGTCACCCAATCACCCTTCTTCTGCTGTGCGCAATTGGCTGCCGCGTTTGCCCACAAATATACAGTCAATTCACTTTACAGTGTGTTCTGTGAAGCGCTTTGGGACGTCCTCCCGACGTGAAAAGCGCTATATCAAATGCAAGGATTATTATTATTATTATTATTCTGAGACCTCTGTGTAGCTGGGGTGAGTACCTCCTGAACTCCCAGTGGCTGTGGGATGAGCACCTCCTGAACTTCCAGTGGCTGTGGGGTGAGCACCTCCTGAACTTCCAGTGGCTGTGGGGTGAGCACCTCCTGAACTCCCAGTGGCTGTGGGGTGAGCACCTCCTGAACTCCCAGTGGCTGTGGGGTGACCACCTCCTGAACTCCCTGTGGCTGTGGGGCGAGCACCCCCTGAATTCCCAGTGGCTGTGGGGTGACCACCTCCTGAACTCCCTGTGACTGTGGGGTGAACACCTTCTAAAAAGTTTGATCCATAAATTTTTCAGCCTCCCTATGTAGTGACTGTAGCCTCTCCTCAAGCTCAGCAACCCTGAGCTCAAGCAGCCGGAGGCACTTCCTACACACGTGTTTGTCCAGAACACATCGTGGAGTTCCCACATGGCACACAATGTGCATGCAATGGGTCTCAGCTGCCCTGCCAGGTTTTCAGGCATGTTTTGTCTTAACAGTTTCGGGGTAAATAGGTAAAAACAAGTAAGTAAGTAATTTCACACCTTTTATTCCCTTGCTCACACTCCTTATATACTAAATGCTTGCTCAACACCTACCGCCACAATGTGACCTTTTTGTGCATGCTCTTGGGGGGTTTGTTTCTCCTTTACAAGTTCTCACCTGCACCGAATTCTCACTCTCACCTCCTCACTCCGTTGCCTCCTCACGCTTCTGGGCTCTCTGCTCAAGCTATGCCTGGGTATCTGTGTTTGTGTGTGTATCTGTGCCTTTGTGTGTATGTGTTTCTGTGTGAGTGTCTGTGTGTGTGGCTATATACTGATATTAACAGTGACACATCCACATAGTTTATTGTTAACAGTGAGCACCTCAAAATAGTCTGATATAGTGTGTGTTTGTATATCTGTCTGTGTGTGGGTGTGTCTGCCTGTAGGTGTGTATAGACCTGTGTGTTTGTGTGTGTTTGTGTCTGAGTCTGTGTTTGTGTGTGTGTCTGTGTGTCTATGTGTGTGTCTGCGTTTGTGCTTGTGTGTGTGGCTTGTGTATGTCTACACATTGATATTAACACTGACCCCCTCTATATAGTCTGTTATTAACAATGAGTGTGTGTGTCTGTGTGTGTGTCTGTGTCTGAGTTTGTGCTTGTGTATGTCTGTGTGTCTGTCTATCTATGAGTGTCTGTGTGTGTCTGTGTATGTGTGTGTGTATCTATGTGTGTTTGTCTATGTGTGTGTATGTGTACCTCAGTTATCAGTAGAGACTGGAGAAGCTAGGATTATTCTCCTTGGAGCAGAGAAGGAGAATTAATATAGTTTTCAAAATTATGAGGGGATTCAATAGGGTGAACAAGCAGCAACTATTCCCACTGGCGGGTGAGTCAGTAACCCGAGGGCACCGAGTTAAAATAGTTGTTAAACAAAGGGGAGGTGAGGAGAAATGTTCTCACACAATGAGTTGTTGGGATCTGGAATGCAGAGCCTGAAAGGCTGGTGGAAGGCAATTCAATAACAACTTTTAAGAGAGAAGTAGATCATTATTTGGGGAGGAAATTTGCAGGGCTATGGGGAGAGTGTGGGGAGTGGGGTTAAATTGGAATTGGAATTCAAAGAGCCGGCACAGACACGATGAGCCGAATGGTCTCCTTCTGTGCTGTATAATTCTATGATGATGCTATGTGTGTGCCTCTGGTGTGTGCCTGTTTGTGTATGTCTGTGTGCCTGTTTGTGTTTGTACCAATGTTTTTGTGTCTCTCTGTGTGTCTACACTGATATAAACAGTGAGCACCTCCATATAGTCTAATATTAACTGTGTGCGTGTGTTTGTTTTTGTGTGTATTTCTGTGTCTGTGTATGTATGTGCATTTGTGTGTGTATGTGAATTTATTTGTTTCTATGTGTCTATATGTCTGTATGTGTGTGTTTGTGTGTGTGTGTCCATATATTGACAGTGACAACCTCTATCTCGTCTGATATTAACAATGAACCTCCACATAGTTTGATATTAATAGTGAGCTCCTCTATATAGTCTGCTAAGTGTATGTTTGTTTATCTGTGTATGTGTGTGTATCAGTATGTATGTGCATGTATGTGCTTCAATGTCTTCACCCCTGCGGATCTGAACTCCCCCCAACCATTGAACCAGCACTCTCACTCACATTCACTGAACCAGTGTGCAATCAAGGACTCCTGTTCGCCCCCAGCTGTCCTTCCACCCCCACATCCAGTCCCTGACCAGGACCGCCTTCCTCCATCACATTGCCCGTCTCCGAGCGTTGCTTACCCGAAATGCAGCAGAAACTCTCATTTGTCACCTCCCGCCTGAATTACTCAAATCACTCCTCGCTCGTCCCTCCAGCTCCACCATTCACAAGATCAGCTCATTCAGACTCTGCCGCCAGCATAACTAAACTCTGTACCCAAACCTCACCAGTTCTGGCCCAGGTTCTACTGGCTCCCCATCACTGATCAGATCGACTTCAAAATCCTCACTCTCATGTTCAAACCACTTCGCACTCTGGCGCCTCCCTACCTCTCCGACCTCCCCAATCCCCAATCCACCATTCAGCGTCTCCGCTCAAGTGGCAATGGCTTCCTACTCATCCCTCGCACCCTGTGTTGTATCTATGTGTGTGTTTGTGTGTGTTTGTGTCTGATTGTATGTTTATGTGTGTCTGTGTGTGTCTGTCTATCTGTGTATGTATTTGTTTATGTGTGCGTGTGTGTACCTGCATGTGTGTGTCACACATGCAAGCTCAGTCACCTACAATTCAAGCCGAAACACCCACCAACATACCCATGATCAGATACATTCCTTCACACCCGAGCTCAGACACCCACTGACCCACCCAATCTCAGACACTCACCTACACACCCGAGTTCAGACACCCAATTTCAAATCTGAGTTCAGACATTCACCTACACACCTGAGCTCAGACACCTACCTACACACCTGAGCTCAGACAACCACCTACACACCCGAGCTTAGACAACCACCTACACACCCGAGCTCAGACACCCACTTTCAAATCTGAGTTCAGACATTCACCTACACACCTGAGCTCAGACACCTACCTACACACCTGAGCTCAGACACCCACCTACACACCTGAGCTCAGACAACCACCTACACACCCGAGCTCAGACACCCACCGGCACATCCGAGCTCAGACACCCACCTACACACCGGAGCTAGACACCCACCTACACACCTGAGCTCAGACACCTACCTACACACCTGAGCTCAGACACCCAACTACACACCTGAGCTCAGACAACCACCTACACACCCGAGCTCAGACACCCACCGGCACATCCGAGCTCAGACACCCACCTACACACCGGAGCTAGACACCCACCTACACACCTGAGCTCAGACACCCGACCTCACACACCCGACCTCACACACCCGACCTCACACACCCGACCTCACACACCCAACTACACACCCGACCTCACACACCCACCTACACACCCGACCTCACACACCCACCAACACACCCGAGCTCACACAGCCACCTGCACACCCAAGATCAGAAACCCACCTAATCACCCGAGCTCGGACACCCACCTACACACCCGAGCTCACACACTCACCTACACAACCGAACTCAGGCACCAACCTACACACCGGAGCTCAGACATCCACCTACACACCGAGCTCAGACACCCACCGGCACATCCGAGCTCAAACACCCACCTACACACTCGAGCTCAGACACCCACCTACACACCTGAGCTCAGACACCCGACCTCACACACCCGACCTCACACAACCACCAACACACCCGACCTCACACACTCACCAACACACCCGAGCTCACACACCCACCTACACACCCAAGATCAGAAACCACCTAATCACCGGATCTCAGAGACCCACCTACACACCCGAGCTCAGACACTCACCTACACAACCGAACTCAGACCTCTACCTACACACCCGAGCTCAGACACCCACCTACATACCCGAGCTCAGACACCCACTTTCAAATCTGAGCTCAGACATGCACCTACATACCTGAGCTCAGACACCCACCAACACACCTGAGCTCAGACACACACCTACACACCCGACCTAACACACCCGACCTCACACACCCACCTACACACCCGATCTCACACATCCACCAACGCACCCGATCTCACACATCCACCAACGCAACCGATCTCTCACACCCAACAACGCACCCAACTTCACACATCCATCTACACACCCAAGCTGACACACACACCTGCATAACCGAGCTCAGAAACCTACTTAATCACTCGAGCTCAGATACCCACCTACACAACCGAACTCAGAAAACCACCTACACACTCGAGCTCAGGCACCAACCTACACACCCGAGCTCAGACACTCACCTACACAACCGAGCTCTCACACCCACCTGCACACCCGAGCTCACTCACCCACCAACACACCAGAACTCCCACTCCCACCTGCTCACCCGAGCTCAGACACCCATCAATACACCCGAGCTAAATATCCACCTACACACCTGAAATCACTCACCCACCTACATATCCGACCTCAAACCCACCTACACACCCGACCTCACATCCACCTACACACCCGACCTCTCACACCCACCTACACACACGATCTCACACACCCGATCTCACACAACCACCTACACACCGGAGCTCATACACCCACCAACACACAGGACCTCACACAAACATGTACACACCCGAGCTCACACACCCACCTACACAACCGACCTCACACACCCACCAACACACCAGAGCTCACACTCCCACCTGCTCACCCGAGCTCAGACACAAACCTGCACAACCAAGCTCAGACACCCATGACACACCGGAGCTCAGACACCGACCAATACACCTGAGCTCAGACACCTAACTACACTCCCGAGTTCAGGCACCACCTACACAATCGAACTCAGGCAGCCACCTACAGACCCGAGCGAGACACCTACATACACACGCGAGATAGACACCCACCTACACACCCGACCTCACATACCCACCTGCACAACCCGAGCTCACCCACCCACCTGAACACCCACCTACACACCTGAGCTCAGACACCCACCAACTCAGCCGAAATCAAACACCGACCAACACACGCGACATCACACACCCACCTACACAACCAAGCTCACACACCCACCTACACATCTGAGCTCAGACAACCACCTACACACCCGAGCTCACACACCCACCAACATACCTGAGCTAGACACCAACCAGCGAACCCGAGTTAACACATCCACCTAAACACCCGAGCTCAGACACACCTACACAACCAATCTCGGACACTCACCTTCACACCGAGTTAGACACCCACCTGCACAACCGAGCTCAGACAACCACATACACACCCGAGCTCGAACACCCACCTACACACCCGAGCTCAGACAACTACGTACACACCCGAGCTGGACAACCACCTACGCTCCCGAGCTTAGACATCCACCAACACACCGAGCTCAGACACCCTCGTACACACCCGAGCTCAGACACCCACCTTCACACCCGAGCTCAGACACCCACCAAGACACCCGAGCTCACACACCCGTCTGCACATCCGAGCTCAGGCACCCACCTACAGACCCGAGCTCAGGGACCCAACTACAGACCCGAGCTCAGAGACACAAGTACAGACCCAAGCTCAGGCACCAACCTACAGACCCGAGCTAGACACAAACCTACACAACCGAGCTGAGACACCCACCTACACACTCGAGGTAGACAACCACCAACATACCCGAGCTTAGACATCCACCTACAACCCAGAGCTCAGACACACACCTAAACACGAGCTCAGACACCCACCAAGACACCAGAGCTCACACACAGACACAACCGAGTTCAGACACCCAACTACAAATCCGAGCTAGACATCCACCTACAAATCCGAGCTAGACATCCACCTACACACCCGAGCTCAGACACCCACCTAAACACGCGAGCTCAGACACCCACGTACTCACCTGAGCTCAGACATCCACCCGCAGACCCGAGCTCACAGATCGACCTACACACCCAAGCTCACACACCCACCTACACACCCGAGCTCAGAAACCCAACAAGACACCCGAGCTCACACACCCATCTACACATCCGAGCTCAGACACCCAACTACAAACCCGAGCTCAGGCACCCACCTGCAGACCCGAGCTCAGACACCCACCAACATACCCGAGCTAGACACCCACCAATATAGCCGAGTGAGACACGCACCAACGCACCCGAGTTTACACACCCACCAACACACCCGAGCTCAGACACCCACCTACACACCCGAGCTCAGACACCCACCTACACACCCAAGCTCAGAAACCCAGCAAGACAACCGAGCTCACACTCCCATCGATACATCTGAGCTCAGACACCAACCAACACACGAGACTTCACACACCCATCTACACAACCAAGCTCACACATGCACCTACACACCTGAGCTCAGACACCCACCTACACACCGGAGCTCACACACCCATCAAAATACCCGAGCTAGACACCAACGAGCGCACCCGAGTTAACACACCCACCTTCACACTCGAGCTCAGACACCCACTTACACACCGAGCTCAGACACCCACCTACACACCCGAGTTAGACAACCACCTACACTCTCGAACTCAGACACCCACCAACACACCGGAGCTCAGACATCCACCTACAGACCCGAGCTTAGACATCCACCTACACACCAGAGCTCAGACATCCATCTACATATTCGAGCTCAGGCACCCAACTACAGACCCGAGCTCAGGGACCCAACTACAGACCCGAGTTCGGGGAACCAACTACAGACCCAAGTCAGGCACCCACATACAGACCCGAGCTAGACACACAACTACACACCCGAGCTCAGACACCGACCTACACACCCGAGCTCACACATCCACCTACACACCGGACCTCACACACCTACCTACAGAGCCGAGCTCAAACAACCACCTACACACCTGAGCTCACTCAGCTAGCAACACTCCCGAACTCACACACTGTCCTACACACCAAACACACCCACCCACCTACAGAACCGAGCTCAGGGACCCAACTACAGACCCGCGGTCAGGCACCCACTTACAGACCCGAGCTAGACACCTACATAGAAACCCGAGCAAGACACCTACCTGCACACCCGACCTCAGACACCGACCTACACACCCGAGCTCACACACCCGAGCTCAGAAATCCACCAAGACACCCGAGCACACACACCAATCTACACACGAACTCAGGCACCCACCTACAGATCCGACCTCAGGGACACAACTACAGACCCGAGCTCACACACCCACCTACACACCCGAGCTCACACACTCACCTACACACCTGAGCTTACTCAGCCACCTACACACCCAAACTCCCACATTGACCTACATACCAAACCCACACACCCACCTACAGACCCGAGCTCAGGCAGCCAAGTACAGACCTGAGCTCAGGGACCCAACTACAGACCCGAGCTGAGGTAACCACCTACAGACGCGAGCTAGACACACACCTACACATCCGAGCTCAGACACCCACCAACACACCTGAGCTCAGAAACCAACCTACACAACCGAGCTCAGACAGCCACCTACACATTCAAGCTAGACAATCACCTACACTCCCGAGCTCAGACATCCACCAACATACCCGAGCTAGACACCCACCAATACAGCCGAGCGAGACACCCACCAGCGCACCCGAGTTAACACACCCACCAACACATCCGAGATCAGACACCCACCTACACAACCGAGCTCAGACATCCACCTACACACCCGAGCTCAGACACCCACCAACACACCCGAGCTCAGACACCCACCTACACACTAGAGCTAGACAACCACCTGCACACCCGAGCTTAGACCCGAGCTCAGGGACCTAAATACAGACCCGAGCTCAGGCCACCTGCAGACCCGTGCTCAGACACCCACCAAGACACCCGAGCTCACACACCTATCTACAGACCCGAGTTCAGGCACCCACCTACAGAACCGAGCTCAGGCACCCAGCTACAGACCCGAGCTCAGGGACACACCTACAGACCCGAGCTCATGTTCCCACCTACAGACCCGAGCTAGACAAACACCTACACACCCGAGCTCAGACACCCACCTACACACCTGAGCTCAGAAACCAACCTACGCAACCGAGCTCAGACACCCACCTACACACACAAGCTAGACAATCACCTACACACCCGAGCTCAGACACCCACCAACATACCGGAGCTAGAAACCCACCAATACAGACGAGCTAGACACCCACCAGCGCACCCGAGTTAACACACCCACCGACACACCCGAGCTCAGACATCCACCTACACAACCGAGCTCAGACATCCACCTACACACCCAAGCTCAGACACCCACCAACACACCCGAGCTCAGGCACCCACCTACAGACCCGAGCTCAGGCACCCAGCTACAGACCCGTGCTAAGGGATCCAACTACAGACCCGAGCTCAGGTACCCACCTACAGACCCGAACTAGACACACACCTACACACCCGAGCTCAGACACCCACCGACACACCTAAGCTCAGAAACCAACCTACACAACCGAGCTCAGACACCCACCTACACAAGCAAGCTAGACAATCACCTACACTCCCGAGCTCAGACACCCACCAAAATACCCCAGCTAGACACCCACCCATACAGCCGAGCTAGACTCCCACCAGCGCACCCGAGTTAGCACACCCACTGACACACCCGACCTCACACCCACCTACACACCTGAGCTCACACACTCACCTACACACCTGAGCTCACTCAGTCACCTACACAGCCGAACTCACACACTCACCTACACACCAAACCCACACACCGACCTACAGAACCGAGCTCAGGGAACCAACTACAGACCCAAGCTCAGGTACACACCTACAAAGCCGAGCTAGACACCTACCCACACACCTGAGCTCAGACACCAACTTGCACACCTGAGCTCAGACTCCCACCTGCACAACTGAGATCAGACAGCCACCAACAAACCCACCTCACACACCCACCTACACACCCGAGCTCAGACACCCACCTGCACACTCGATCTCATACTCACACCTACACACCCGAGCTCAGACACCTACCTACACACCCGACTTTACACACCAACCTTCACACTCGAGCTGAGGTACTCACCAACAGACCCGAGGTAGGCACCTACTTACACACGCGATCTAGACACCTACTTACACAAACGAGCTCAGACATCCACCTACACGCCTGGGCACAGACACCCACCTTCACACCCGAGCTCAGACACCCACCTACACACCCGAGCTAGACAACCACCTGCAATCCCGAGCTCAGACATTCACCAACACACCGGAGCTCAGTCATCCATCTACACACCCGAGCTCAGACACCCACCTAAACACGCGAGCTGAGACACCCACGTACACACCCGAGCTCAGACACCCACCTACACACCCGAGCTCAGAAACTCACCAAGACACCCGAGCTCACACACCCATCTACACATCCGAGCTCAGCCACCCAACAAGAGACGTGAGCTCAGGGAGCCAACTACAGACCGAACTCAGGGACCCAACTACAGACCCGAGCTCAGGGACCCAGCTACAGGCCCGAGGTAGACACACCCGAGCCCAGACACCCACCTACACACCTGAGCTCAGAAACCCACCTACACAACTGAGCTCAGACACCCATCTCTACACCAGAGCTAGACAACCACCTACACTCCCGAGCTCAGACACCACATATACACGCGAGCTCAGACATCCACCTGCACACCCGAGCTCAGACATCCACCAACACAGCCGAGCTCAGACATCCACCTGCACACCCGAGCTCAGACATCCACCGCACACCCGAGCTCAGACACCGACCTACACACCCGAGCTGAAACACCCACCAAGACACCCGAGCTCACACACCAATCTACAAATCTGAGCTCAGGCACCCACCTACAGACCCGAGCTCAGGGACCCAACTAAACACCCGAGCTCAGACACCCATCTACACACCTGAGCTCAGACACCCACCTACACACCGGAGCTCAGACATCCACCTACACACCCGAGCTCAGACATCCACCTACACACCCGAGCTCAAACACCAATCTGGAGACCCAAGCTTAGGGACCCAACTAAAGACCCGAGCTCAGGGATCCACCTACACAACCGAGCTCACACACACATCTACACACGCGAGCTCATACACCCAACTACACACCCAAGCTCACCCACCCACCTACACACCCGACCTCACACACCCATCTAACACCCGAGCTCACACACTCACCTACACATCTGAGCTCACTCAGCCAGCAACACAGTCCGAACTCACACACTGACCTACACACCAAACCCACACACCCACCTACTGAACCGAGCTTAGGGACCCAACTACAGTCCCGAGGTCAGGCACCCACCTACAGACCCGAGCTGGACAACAACAAACAAACCCGAGAAAGACAACCACCTTCACACCGGACCTCACACACCCACGTCCACACCCGAGCTCAGAAACCCACCAAGGCACCCGAGTTCACACACCCATTTACTTATCCGAGCTCAGGCGCCCACCTACAGACCCGAGCTCAGGGACCCAACTACATACCCGAGCTCAGGGACCCAACTACAGACCCGAACTCAGGGCCCCACCAACAAACCCGAGCTCACATACGCAACTACATACACGAGCTCACACACACACCTGCACACCCGAACTCACCCACCCACCTACACACCCGAGCTCACACATTTACCTAGACACCTGAGCTCACTCAGCCACCTACACGCCCGAACTCACACATTGACCTACACACCAATCCCACACACCCACCTACAGAACCGAGCTGAGGGTATCAACTACAGACCCGAGCTCAGGCACCCACCGACCGACCCGAGATCAGGGATCCACCTATAGACCCGAGCTAGACACACACCTGCACACCCGAGCTCAGACATCCACCAACACACCCGAGCTCAGACACGCACCTAAATGCCAGAGCTCAGACACCCACGTACACACCTGAGCTTAGACATCCACCTGCACACCCGGGCACAGACAACCACCTACACACCCGAGCTCCGACACCAACCGACAGACCCAAGCTCTTGGATCCAACTAACGACCCGAGCTCAGGGCCGCACCTACACACCCGAGCTCATACACCCAACTACACACCCGAGCTCACACACCCACCTACACACCCGACCTCACACACCCACCTACACATCCGAGCTGACACACTCACCAACACACCTGAGCTCACTATGCCACCTACACACCCTCCTACAGAACCGAGCTCAGGGACTCAACTACACACCCCAGCTCTGGCACCCACCTACAGAACCGAGCTAGACACCTACACACAAACCCGAGCAAGACACCCACCTACATACCCGACTTCACATACCCACCCAAGCTTACACACCCACTTAGACACCCGAGCTCAGAAACCCACCAAGACACCCGAACTCACACATCCATTTACACATCCGAGATCAGGCACCCACCTACAGACCCGAGTTCAGGGAGCCACTTACAGACCCGAGCTAGACACACACCTACACACCCGAGCTCAGATACCCACCTACACACCTGAGCTCAGAAACCAACCTACAAAACACCCACCTACATACTCGAGCCAGACAACCACCTAAACTCCCGAGCTCAGACACCCTCCAACAAACCGGAGCTCAGACATCTACCTACACACCCGAGTTAACACACCCACCTTCACACTCGAGCTCAGACACCCACTTACACACCGAGCTCAGACACCCACCAACAAACCCGAGCTCACACACCAATCTACACACCCGAGCTCAGGCACCCACCTACAGACCCAAGCTCAGGGACCCAATTACAGAAGCAAGCTCAAGCACCCACCTGCAGAGCCGAGCTAGACACCTACCTTCATACCTGAGTTCAGACACCCACTTGCACACCTGAGATCAGACACCCACCTGCACACCCGATCTCACCCACCCACCTACACACCCGAGTCAGGCACCCACCTACACACCCGACTTCACACACCAACCTACACACACGAGCTCAGGCACTCATCAACAGACCCGAGCTAGACACCTACTTATACACGCGATCAAGACACCTGCTTACACACACGAGCTAGACACCCACGTACATACCCGAGCTAGACAACCACCTAAACTCCGAGCTCAGACACCCACCTACACACCCGAGCTCAGACACCCACCTATACAACCGAGCTCAGATGCCCACGTACACACCCGAGCTCAGACATCTACCTGCACACCCGAGCTCAGACATGGATCAACACACCCGAGCTCAGACACCCACCAAAACATCCGAGCTCACACACCCATCTACACACCCGAGCTCAGGGACCCACCTACACACCCCAGCTCAGATACCCACCTACACACCCGACTTCACACACCAACCTACACAGTCGAGCTCAAACACTCACCAACAGACCCGAGCAAGGCACCTACTGACGCACGTGATCTAGACACCTACTTACAAACCCGAGCTAGACACGCACCTGCACACACGAGCTCAGACACCCACCTGCACACCCGAGCTCAGACACCCACCAAAACACCCGAGCTCAAACACCCATCCACAACTCAGCTGGGCACATACTTACACACACTATCTGGACACCTACTTACACACCCGAGCTAGACACCCACCTGCACACACGAGCTCAGACACCCACCAAAACACCCGAGCTCACACACCCATCCACAACTCAGCTGGGGACATACTTACACACACGATGGACACCTACTTACACACCCGAGTTAGAAAACCACCTACACTCCCGAGCTCAGAAACCCACCAACACATCGGAGCTCAGACATCCACCTTAACAGCCGAGCTCAGACACCCTGAACACGTGAGCTCAGACACCCACGTACACACCCGAGCTCAGACATCTACCTGCACACCCGAGCTCAGACATGGATCAACACACCCGAGCTCAGACACCCACCAACACATCCGAGCTCACACACCCATCTACACACCCGAGCTCAGGGACCCACCTACACACCCGAGCTCAGGCACCCACGTACAGACCCGAGCTCAGGGACCCAACTACAGACACGAGCTTAGGGACCCAACTAGAGACGCGAGCTCAGGGACCCAAATACAGACCGAAGCTCAGGCACCCACGTACAGAGCAGAGCTCGACACCTACATGCACAAGTGAGCTCAGACACCCATCTACACACCCGAGCTCAGACATCCACCTAAACATCCGAGCTCAGACATCCACCGAAATGCCATAGCTTAGACACCCACGCACACACCCGAGCTCCGACATCCACCTACACACCCGAGCAAGGACACCCACCTGCACACCCGAGGTCAGACACCAACCTACAAACCCAAGCTCAGGGACCCAACTACAGACCCGAGCTCAGGGCCCCACCTACACACCCGAGCTCACACATCCAACTACACACCCGAGCTCACACACCCACCTACAGATCCGAGCTCAGTGACCCACCTACAGACCAGAGCGAGACACACACCTACACACCCGAGCTCAGGCACCCACCTACACACCTGAGCTCAGAAACCAACCAACACAACGCAGCTCAGACACCCACATACACACTCGAGCTAGACAACCAACTACACTCCCGAGCTCAGACATCCACGTGCACACCCAAGCTCAGACAAGCACCAACACACCCGAGCACAGACACCCACCAACACACCCGAACTCACACACGCGAGCTCAGGGATCCACCTACACAGCCGAGCTCAGGCACCTACCTACAGACCCGAGCTCAGGGACCCAAATACAGACCCGAGCTTAGGGACCCAAATAGAGACGCGAGTTCAGGGACCCAACTACAGACCCAAGCTCAGGCACACACCTGCAGAGCCGAGTTAGACAGCTACCTACACACCTGATCTCAGACAACCACCTGCAAACCTGAGGTCAGACTCCCACCTGCCCAACTGAGCTCAGATACCCACCTGCACACCCGAGCTCAGACACCCACCTACACACCCCAGCTCAGATACTCACCTACACACCGACTTCACACACCAACCTACACAGTCGAGCTCAAATACGCATCAAAACACCCGAGCTCAGACACACACCAAAACACCCGAGCTCACACACCCATTTATACACCTGAGCTGCGCACATACTTACACACACGATCTGGACACCTACTTACACACGAGGTTAGAAAACCACCTACACTCCTGAGCTCAGAGACCCACCGACACACCGGAGCTCAGACATCCACCTTAACAGCCGAGCTCAGACACCCACCTGAACACGCGAGCTCAGACATGGATCAACACACCCGAGCTCACACACCCAACTACACACCTGAGCTCAGACAACCACATACACACCGGACCTCACACACCCGACCTCACACACCCACCTGCAAACATTAGCTAGACACCCACCAACATACCCGAGCTCAGGCACACACCTACACTCATTAGCTAGACACCCACCTACACACGAGAGCTCAGACACCCACCTACACACCCGAGCTCGCACACCCACCTACACACCTGGCTCAGACACCCACCTACACACCCGTGCTCATACACCCAACTACACACCTGAGCTCAGACAACCACATACACACCGGACCTCACACACCCGACCTCACACACCCACCTACACACATGTCATCACACACCCAACTGCAAACCAGAGCTCACACACACACCTACACACCTAACCTCAGATACTCACTTACACACCCGAGCTCAGACACCCACCTAGACACTCAACATCACACACCCACCTACAGACCCGAGCTAGATATCCACCTACATACTCGAGCTCACACACCCACCTACTCACCTGGGCTCAGACACCCACCTACACACCGGAGCTCACCTACGCAACTACACATTTGAGCTTGGACACCCACATACACACCGGACCTCACACATACGACCTCACACACCCACCAACACATCCGACATCACACACCCACCTACAAACCAGAGCTCACAACCCCACCTACACACCCGAGCTCAGACACACACCGACACATCCGAGCTCACACACCCAACTGCACACTCGGTATCACAAACCCATCTACACACCCGAACCCACACACTTACTTACAGACTCGAGCTCATGCACCCATCGACAGACCCGAGCTACACACCCACCAACACACCCGAACTCACACACCCATCAACACATACGAACTCACACACCCACCTACAGAACACAGCTCAAGCACCCACCTGCAGACCCGAACTAGACACCCACCTACACACCGGAGCTCACACATCCACCTAATCACATGAGCTCAGACACCCACCAACACACCCATGCTAGACACCCACTAACACACCCGAGCTAAAACACCCACAAACACATCCGAGCTCACACGCCCACCTACAGTTCCGAACTCACACTCCCACCTACAGAGCGGAACTCATACACTCACCTACAAACCCGAGCTCACACAACCACCTTCACACCCGAGCTCAAACACACACCAACACACCCGAGCTCAGGCACGCACCTAGAGACCCGAGCTAGACATCCACCTCCACAACCGGGCTCAGGCACCCACCTACACAACCGACATCACAAACCCAACTACAGACCCGAGTTAGACACCCACCTCGAAACACGAGTTCAGGCACCCACCTACAGACCCAAGGTCGACATCCACCTGCACACCCGAGGTAGACACTCACCTACACAACTGAGCTCAGACAACCACCTACACACCCGACCTCACACACCAACCTACACACTCGAGCTCAGACACAAACCTACACACCCGAGCTCAGACACCCACAATCACACCCGAGCTCAGACACAAACCTAAACACCCGAAATCACACACCCACCTACAGACCCGGCACACCCGAGCCCAGAAACTCACCGAGACACACAACATCACATACCCATCTACAGACCCGAGCAGGATACCCACCAACACACCCGAGCTCCGGCACCCACCTACACACATTAGCTAGACACCCACCTACACACGAGAGCTCAGAAACCCACCTGCACACCTGAGCTCAGACACCCACCTACACACCCGAGCTCACACACCCACCTACACACCTGGCTCAGACACCCACCTACACACCCGTGCTCACACACCCAACTACACATCTGAGCTCAGACAACCACATTCACACCGGACCTCACACACCCGACCTCACACACCCACCTGCACACATGACATCACATACCCAACTGCAAACCAGAGCTCACACACACCTACACACCTGAGCTCAGACACCCACTTACACACCCGAGCTCAGACATCCACCTAGACACTCAACATCACACACCCACCTACAGACCCGAGCTAGATACCCACCTACATACTCGAGCTCACACACCCAACTACTCACCTGGGCTCAGACACCAAACTACACACCGGAGCTCACACACGCAACTAAACATCTGAGCTTGGACACCCACATACACACCGGACCTCACACAGACGTCCTCACACACCCACCTACACATCCGACATCACACACCCACCTACAAACCAGAGCTCACACCCCCACCTACACACCCGAGCTCAGACACACACCTACACCTCCGAGCTCACCCACCCACCTGCACACTCGATATCACAAACCCATCTACACACCCGAACTCACACACTTACTTACAGACTCGAGCTCTTGCACCCACCGACAGACCCGAGCTACACACCCACCAACACACCCGAACTCACACACCCATCAATACAGACGAAGTCAGACACCCACCTACAGAACAGAGCTCAAGCACCCACCTACAGACTCGAACTAGACACCCACCAACACGCCCGTGCTGGACACCCACCAACACATCCGAGCTCACACGCCCACCTACAGTTCCGAACTCACACACCCACCTTCAGAGCGGAACTCACACACCCACCGACAAACCCGGGCTCACACAACCACCTTCACTCCCGAGCTCACACACCCAACTACACACCCGAGCTCACGCACGCACCCGCAGACCCGAGCTGGACATTCACCTATACAACTGGGTTCAGGCACCCACCTACACAACCGACATCACACACCCACCTACAGAGCCGAGTTAGACACCCACCTAGAAACCCGAGTTCAGGCACCCACCTATAGACCCGAGGTCGACATCCACCTGCACACCTGAGGTAGACACACACCTATACAACTGAGCTCAGACACTCAGACACCCACCTACACACCCGACCTTACCCACCCACCTGCACACCCGACCTCACCCACCCACCTTCAGAGCCGAACTCACACAATCACCTATAAACGCGAGCCCACACACCCACCTTCACACCCGAGCTCACACACCCACCTACACACCCGAGCTCACACACCCACCTACACACGTGGCTCCCACACCCACCTACACACCTGAGCTCAGACAACCACATACACACCGGACCTCACACACCCGACCTCACACACCCACCTGCACACATGACATCACACACCCAACTGCAAACCAGAGCTTACACACACACCTACACACCTGAGCTCAGACACCCACTTACACACCCGAGCTCAGACACCCACGTAGACACTCAACATCACACACCCACCTACAGACCCGAGCTAGATACCCACCTACATACTCGAGCTCACACACCAACTACTCACCTGGGCTCAGACACCAAACTACACACCGGAGCTCACACACGCAACTAAACATCTGAGCTTGGACACCCACATACACACCGGACCTCACATAGACGTCCTCACACACCCACCTACACATCCGACATCACACACCCACCTACAAACCAGAGCTCACACCCCCACCTACACACCCGAGCTCAGACACACACCTACACCTCCGAGCTCACCCACCCACCTGCACACTCGATATCACAAACCCATCTACACACCCGAACTCACACACTTACTTACAGACTCGAGCTCATGCACCCATCGACAGACCCGAGCGACACACCCACCAACACACCCGAACTCACACACCCATCAACACATACGAAGTCAGACACCCACCTACAGAATAGAGCTCAAGCACCCACCTACAGACTCGAACTAGACACCCACCAACACGCCCGAGCGACACACCCACCAACACATCCGAACTCACACACCCACCTTCAGAGCGGAACTCACACACCCACCGACAAACCCGGGCTCACACAACCACCTTCACTCCCGAGCTCACACACCCAACTACACACCCGAGCTCAGGCACGCACCCGCAGACCCGAGCTGGACATTCACCTATACAACTGGGTTCAGGCACCCACCTACACAACCGACATCACACACCCACCTACAGACCCGAGTTAGACAGCCACCTAGAAACCCGAGCTAGACACCCACCAACAGATCCGAGCTCAGGCACCCACCTACACACATTAGATAGACACCCACCTGCAAACGCGAGCTCAGACACCTACCTGAACAGCTGAGATGACACACCCACCTGCATACCTGCGCTCAGACACCCAGCTAGACAACGGAGCTCACACACCCACCTACACACCCGAGCTCACACACCAACCTACACACCCGAGCTCAGACACAAACCTACACACCCGAGCTCAGACACGCACAATCACACCCGAGCTCAGACACCTACATACACACCGGACCTCACACACCCGACCTCACACACCCACCTACACACCTGACATCACACACCCAACTGCAAACCAGAGCTCACACACACACCTACACACCTGAGCTCAGACATCCACTTACACACCCGAGCTCAGACACCCACCCAGACACTCAACATCACACACCCACCTACAGACCCGAGCTAGACACCCACCAACAGATCCGAGGTCCGGCACCCACCTACACACATTAGCTAAACACCCACCTACACACGCGAGCTCAGACACCCACCTGAACAGCTGAGATGACACACACACCTGCATACCTGCGCTCAGACAACCAGGTACACAACGGAGCTCACACACGCAACTACACACCTGAGCTTAGACACCAACATACACACCGGACCTAGAGCCGAACTAGACACCCACCTACACACCCGAGCTCACACACCCACCTACTCACATGAGCTCAGACATCCACCAACACCCCCGAGCCAGACACCTACCAACACACCCGAGCTAACACACCCACCTACACACCTGAGTTAGACACCAACCTACAAACCCGAGCTGGACACCCACCTACACACCTGAGCTCACACAGCCACCTGCAGATACGAACTCACACACCCACCTACACACCTGAGCTCAGACACCCACATACACACCCGAAATAGACACCCACCAACACAACCGAGAGAGATACCCACCAGTAGTCCAGAGCTAACACACCCACCTGCACACCCGAGTTAGATACCAACATCCATACCCGAGCTAGACACCCACCAACACATCTGAGCTCATACGCCCAACTACAATTCCGAACTCACACACCGATCTTCACAGCCGAGCTCACACACCCATCTATACACCTGAGCTCACACATCAAACTACACTCCTGAGCTCGACACCCACCTTCACACACGAGCTCAGACACCCACCTACACACCCGAGCTCAGACACACACCTACACACCCGGGCTTACACACCCAACTGCACACCCGAGCTCACACTCCAATCCACAGACCCAACCCACACACGCATCATAAGACCCGAGCGCAGACACACAACTACACACCCCAGCTCACCCACCCAACTGCACACGCGAACTCACACACCCGAACTCACACACCCACCTACACACCCGAGCTCACACAACCACCTACACACATGAGCTCAGACACCCATCTACACACCCGAGCTAGACACCCACCAACACACCCTAGCTGGACAACCACTAGCACACCCGAGCTGGACACCCACCAACACACACGAGCTAGACACCCACCAACACACCCGAGCTAACACACCCACCCGCAGACCCGAACTCACACACCCACCTACACACCTGAGCTCAGACACTCACATACACACCCGAAAACCCACGAACACACCCGAGTTAGATACACACCAACACTCCGGAGCTAACACACCCACCTGCACACCCGAGTTAGATACCTACATCCATACCCGAGCTAGACACCCACCAACACATCTGAGCTCATACGCCCAACTACAATTCCGAACTCACACACCGACCGTCACAGCCGAGCTCACACACCCATCTATACACCTGAGCTCACACATCAACCTACACTCCTGAGCTCGACACCCACCTTCACACACGAGCTCAGACACCCACCTACACACCCGAGCTCAGACACACACCTACACACCCGGGCTTACACACCCAACTGCACACCCGAGCTCACACTCCAATCCACAGACCCAACCCACACACGCATCATAAGACCCGAGCTCAGACACACAACTACACACCCCAGCTCACCCACCCAACTGCACACGCGAACTCACACACCCGAACTCACACACCCACCTACACACCCGAGCTCACACAACCACCTACACACATGAGCTCAGACACCCACCTACACACCCGAGCTAGACACCCACCAACACACCCTAGCTGGACAACGACCAGCACACCCGAGCTGGACACCCACCAACACACACGAGCTAGACACCCACCAACACACCCGAGCTAACACACCCACCCGCAGACCCGAACTCACACACCCACCTACACACCTGAGCTCAGACACTCACATACACAACCGAAATAGACACCCACCAACACACCCGAGTTAGATACACACCAACACTCCGGAGCTTACACACCCACCTATACACCCGAGTTAGATACCAACATCCATATCCGAGCTAGACACGCAACTACACCTGAGCTCACACACCCACCTTCAGTTCCGAACTCACTCATCCACCGCCACACCCGAGCTCACCCACCCACCTACGCACCCGAGCTCACATACCCACCTACACACCCGAGCTCAGACACCCACCTACACACCCGAGCTCAGACACCCACATACACACCCGAGCTCAGACACCCACCTAAACACCCGAGCTCAGACACACACCTACACACCCGAGCTCACACACACACCTGCATACCCAAACTCACCCACCCACCCGCACACCCGAACTCACGCACCCACCTACAGAACCGGGCTCACACACGCACCGACACACCCGAGCTCAGACACGCAGCTACACACCTGAGCTCACACACCCACCTAAACACCCGAGCTCAGACATCCACTTACAAACCCGAGCTCAAACACCCACATACACACCCGAGCTCAGACACACACCTACACACCCAAGCTAGACACCCACCTACCCACCCGAGCTCAGACACCCACCTGCACACCCGAACACAGACACCTATCTACACACCCGAAGTCACACACCCACCTACAGATCCGAGCTCGTGCACCCACCTACAGACCCGAGCTAGACTCCCACGTACACACCCGAGCTCAGACACGCACTTAAACGCCTGAGCTCAAACAACCACATACACACCCGAGCTCAGGCAACCACCTACACACCCGAACTCAGACACACACCTGCACACCCGAACACAGACACCCATCTACACACCCGAAATCATACACCCACCTACAGACCTGAGCTAGACTCCCATGTACACACCCGAGCTCGGACACCCACCTGCACAGCCGAGCCCAGACACCCACCTCGACACCCAACATCACACACTCACCTACAGACCCGAGCTAGACACCCACCTACAGACCCGAGCTCAGGCACCCACCTACACACCTGAGCTCAGACACCCATCAACACACCCGAGCTAGACACAACCACAAACACACCCGAGGCAGACACCCACCAACACACCCGAGCCAGACACCCACCAACACACCCGAGCTAGACACCTACCAACACACCCGAGCTAACACACCAACCTACACACCTGAGTTAGACACCAACCTACAAACCCGAGCTGGACACCCACCTACACACCAGAGCTAACACACCCACCTGCACACCCGAGTTAGATACCAACAACCATACCCGAGCTAGACACCCACCAACACATCTGAGCTCACACGCCCAACTACAATTCCAAACTCACACACCCACCTTCACAGCCGAGCTCACACACCCATCTATACACCTGAGCTCACACATCAAACTACACTCCTGAGCTCGACCCCCACCTTCACACACGCGCTCAGACACCCACCTACAAAGCCGAGCTCAGACACACACCTACACACCCGGGCTTACACACCCAACTGCACACCCGAGCTCACACTCCAATCCACAGACCCAACCCACGCACGCATCATAAGACCCGAGCGCAGACACACAACTACACACCCCAGCTCACCCACCCAACTGCACACGCGAACTCACACACCCATCTACACACCCGAACTCACACACCCACCTATACACCCGAGCTCACACAACCACCTACACACATGAGCTCAGACACCCACCTACACACCCGAGCTAGACACCCACCAACACACCCTTGCTGGACACCCACCAGCACACACGAGCTAGACACCCACCAATACACCCGAGCTAACACACCCACCTGCACACCCGAACTCACACACCCACCTACACACCTGAGCTCAGACTCCCACATACACACCCGAAATAGACACCCACCAACACACCCGAGTTAGATACACACCAACACTCCGGAGCTAACACACCCACCTATACACCCGAGTTAGATACCAACATCCATATCCGAGCTAGACACGCACCTACACCTGAGCTCACACACCCACCTATAGTTCCGAACTCACACATCCACCGCCACACCCGAGCTCACCCACCCACCTACGCACCCGAGCTCACATACCCACCTACACACCCGAGCTAGGCACCCACACACACACCTGAGCTCACAACACCCACCTACAGAAACCCTCTTAAACACCCAATTTCAGACATTTACCTAGACTCCTGATATAAAATGTAGATGATATGGTTGTTTTACCACTCTATGGTAAGAACATATATTCATAAGAATAATACAATCGTGCTCTGAAAGTAGAATCACATCAAATGTAAAGTATTGAAGGAGACCTTTCCTACAATCTGGCTTGTATGAATGGCTGCCTTCAACGATGGTTGAAAACCAGTTTCATTCGTTTTGATTCGATAAATTTATGTGTCTCTGTTGTGTGAGTGTACCCTCACCAGAGAAATTTTACTATCCTTCTGCCACCTTGTCCTCCGTTCCCTCCCAGTTCCTGGAACCTGAACCATGACCGCCTTCTCCTCCCTACCCACAGCCCCTATCCACATCCCCCCACCCCAGCCCCCTACACCACCCCTGCGCTATCTCCCATAGCCTGTGTTTATCGCTCACTCTCTCTGTACCTACCACCTCTGAAAGGCAAACACTCACACCCCCCAACATCATCCATACCCTCCCCAACATGGCCTGCTCCACAAACTCCATGGTCATTTCTCCTCCACCACCCCAAAGCCTCTCTATACCACTCTCTCTCCTCCATGCCCCCCCACCAGCAAACCTATCCGGATTTCCCTCCAAAATGTCCGTTCCCTTTCCAAAAAAGACCTTACTGTCCATGACCTCATTCTGGATGAGCACATTGATATTCTTGGGCTTACAGAAACCTGGCTGTTCCCCCAGTGACTCCGTGCACCTGGTTGAAGCCTCCCCTACTGGCTACACATTTCACCACTCCCCCAACCCAAAACAATGTGGCGGCGAGAGGGCCCTCATTTTCTGAGCTACCCTTAATCTGGCCCCTTATTCCTCTGTTTTTTTCTCCTTACGCTCTACCATCCCTCTCTTGACCTGAAAATCTTCCAAGTTTACCACGTGCCGAAACTTCATGGCTCCTTCCTCACTTTGCATCAATTTAGACCTGTTGATTGTTTTTGTAGTTGGTAAATGTGTATCATATTAGTTTGATTTAATTTCAGTGAATCTATGATTATGTATCCATACACGGAACCAATACTCCATTTTCATATTTTATTAACTATATTTGAGTATCAAATTGATAAACCCTCCATGTGTACGTGATATTGTTGTGTGTGAGCAACAGAAAAAGCCTGTGTATTTAGCTGCGGATTGAAGCTAATAATGCATTCTAAGAAATGTTTTTAAAATAAAATAATCTGGTCATTCAATCCACGACTGTGTGTGGAACATGGTTCTGCACAATTGGCTGCCACATTTCAGCCACAAAATATGCAGTCAATTCATTTTACAGTATATTCTGTGAAGCACTTTAAGATGTCTTGACGAGATTGTACACTCTACATCAAATGCAAGGATTATTATTATGATAGAAAAATTGGCCAGGCCTGTCATACAGAGACCAGGCCTGTTATACAGAGAACAGATTTATTATAGAGAGACCAGTCCAGTTATACAGAGAGCAGGCCAGTTATATGGAGAACAGGTTTATTAAAGAGAGACCAGCCCAGTTATACAGAGACCAGGCCTGTTATACAGAGACCAGGCCTGTCATACAGAGACCAGGCCTGTTATTGCCGCAAATAAAACCAATTGCACAATAACAATTTCTTTGGCCAACATTCATGCAAGTGCCAGCTCATGAATCACTTGATAGCTGACAATGCACCCATCAGAACAGCAGGGACTGGGATGAAACTCTAAAGAACACTGCTTGTGTATGTTTGGGAGCAGTAGGAGAAGCTGTTTGAAATGACATAGGAGCAACTTTGCTGGAATAGGTAAGAGTGAAACTAGTATTGGACAGAATCTTGAAGGTGGAGCAGAGCTGAGAGAAGGATCGTGTGGATAAATGTGGGAGACAACGAAGAGGTTCTGAGAACAAGGTGGCAGAAGAGTCCTGGTTGCAGATAGAGGTCATTGGCCACTTGGACCAGGGCAGTCGGTGCTGCGTACAGAATAGCCATTGCAATGGAGCAGCTCATGCAGGGAAAGCAGCTTTATACATGTCTGAGGTTATTTCATGGAGATATTGAACCTGAGTCACAAGACCCCCAAACCCCACTCTGGTTTTATTCTCAGTGAATCACTTTGATACAGACACAGTGCACAGGTGGGTCTTTCATCAAAAGTGAAATGATGTGAAACAAAGTTGATACTTTCAGACATGAAAGGGGCAATATTAAAAGCAAGGTTGTATTTCAATGTGCACTGACTTGAGGGATGCCCTGCTTGGCTTCCTGAGAGGATAAGGAACACACACTGTTAATGCTAGACCAGCCAGCCGAGCTTGACAACAACATTTGGAGGGAACACCAGTCAGTGGGAACAAGGAATCTCCCATTCAGCTCCAGCAATGACCCACAACAAATCATGGATGTTATTAGAAGGATTATTGTCCAGGAAAGCAGGAGTAACTGAGGGCTGATTTCCAGTCGTGCCCTGGAATCTCCAAACTCCACCTGAACATGCAAACAGCTTAGTTTCCCCCCTTTCGGTCGGTGATGGTGAATTCCCTACCACCTTGTAGCAGGACAGATACCCCAGAGCTGTGGCAGCCATGGCCCCATAACAAACTGAGGTTCAGTGGGGAGACCACCACTTGGACCAGACCCTGAAGCTGCCACATTGAGGGATTCCACATTGCTGCAGGAACAGGATGTCGGCCTTTACCCTGGACAGATACTGCAGGGCTGAAATACAGCCCGATTTTTTGCAAATGCTGAACACATTCAGGGAACCAACTTGAATTGATATTGCTAAGCTTTAGATTTTACACCAGGATTTCTCCAGGGTTGAAGGAAATGTGCCCAGTGTTTCGCTCTTCCAGGAATCCAAGCCAGGTTCTCTCACTTGCGAGGGGAGTGCTGTGGCCCTGGATTATGGTGGAACTGGAATACGCAATGCAAATTTGTGTGTCATCTGAATATATGTAGAAGAGGACCCCGTAATTTCAGATGACATCCCCAAGAAGGGACCATATTTAGGAAAAGAAGGGGGCCAAGGATGGAACCCTGGGGTACACCGCAGGTGAACGCCTGGAGGTGGGAGGAGAAACCGTTTGCTGAGATGAAATGGAGGCAGTTGGCTGAATAGGGCAGAGCTCTTCAATGTTCAAAAAGTAGCCAAATAATGCTTTGCTATTTGGTAACTCGGTGACATGGGGGAACAAATATTTTTGCCTTTCAAGGTGAACCCTCAGCGGTTAAGAGAGGAAACTTGTAGATATTGTTTGTGCAAATTATGATTGTAGACATTTTTATGTTGGAAAAGAGGAACAATATCCACAATGCAACGAAAGAATCTTTGGGAGATTTTTTAAAAAGATTTTATTTTTATATTGATATATCATTGCTCTAAACTATAGAATCATGAAAAATGTGAACCATTGAAGGAGGCCTTTCACACAACTGTGCTTGCATTAAACACCTCCTTCAATGATTGTTGCAATGAGTTCCATCACATTCTCCAGCTGCTTCCCCCACAGCCTTTTGTATTACTGTTGCAGATATTTATCAAATGCTCTCTTATTATGAAATTTGAAACCGTCTCAGCCATGGTTTCATATTGGGCATTCCCTATCCGAATAGATTTCTGTGTTAAATCTTCCATCATTTGTTTCTGTTTTGCGATTCATAGTATATATGTTTGAATAGTTTTAAGATAGTGGATGGCTTTCCACAATTGACTGACATCTTTCTGACAACAGTAAAATTATGTGCTATTTTGTTCATACACAAAATCTACAACCACAGTGATTATTATCATCATTGTTATAATAATAATAATCCTTGCATTTGATATAGCGCTTTTCATGTCTTCTCAACGTCTCAAAGCGCTTCACAGAATATGCTGTAAAGTGAATTGACTATCATTGTTGGCGATACGCGGCAGCCAATTGCGCAGAGCAGCGTCCCACAAACAGTCGTGGATTGAAAATGACCAATTATTGTTTTGTTTTTTGGAGGGATTATTATTAGGTGTGTGGAGTAAGGAAACTTGCCCAAGGTTTCTCCCTGCCTGGATTTGAAGCCAGGGGCAAGGCGAGGGCAATAACCACTGAGCTACAGGACTACAGTTCATCATAACTTCAAAGTTTATCGACATGTATTAATTCACCTGGAATAAAGGTTTTATTTTCTCAGATTTCACATCAGTTAAATTAATTTGCACAAATATTATCTGCCAGTTTCCTCTCTTGCAGGTTTACACCTGAGCTTTCACCCTGAGAGACAGAAATATCTGCTTCCCCTGTGGTCAGCCTCGGTATTGCAGCCCGGAGACTGGCTTCCTTATCTGATGGTAAGATCTTCCAAACCCCACAAGACAGCAGGGCTGTGGAGGACAGCAGGACAGCAGGTTGTGTTGCTTTGAGTTATATAGAGTTAACTCTCAAGTTAATGCTGTATTACTCAAAGCAACACAAAGGCCTGTGAGGATAAAGCACAATAGTGGAAACTTGTTGCATTTATTTACTAATAAATGCTAATGCCAATATATATTTAATGCAACAATGGTTAATGGGCTCATAATTAAGCAGAATAGTCCCAGTAAAGAGAAATCCAATTCAAATACAGTTCAGAATGTCTGTCTTGTCTCTGTATAACAGGTCTGGTCTCGGTAAACTGGCCTGGTCTCTGTATAACTGTCTGTACCGTTTCAGGTAAATTTGATGTACACATAGCGGGCAAATAATATTTTGAGGTGAAAAGCAAAAGATGTTTAGTTGATATTTTTTATGGGGATATTTGCTCTTGACACACTTGGTCTTTGTCTGTTCCAAACAGTTTAGAAGCAGCGTTGGTTACTGGGCACAGATATCATTGTTGTCTTTTACGAATGCTTGTTTGGTAACTAACAGAGACTAAAGCGACCTCCCTGTCGGCGATTTGAACCCCGGTCTCCCGCGTGACAGGCGGAGATACTAACCACTGGACTAACTCGGATTCATACCGACTCAGGTGCCAAGATGCTGCCATGGACACACGCCAAAGGTCCCAGTACCTGCTGTTTATGTCTATGTTTCTGCTCTCCTGTGACAGACACTCTGCTGACCC
Source organism: Callorhinchus milii (assembly GCF_018977255.1). Classification (NCBI taxonomy): domain Eukaryota; kingdom Metazoa; phylum Chordata; class Chondrichthyes; order Chimaeriformes; family Callorhinchidae; genus Callorhinchus; species Callorhinchus milii. The sequence goes on from NW_024704916.1 coordinate 102,462, forward strand.
CAGAATCATTCGTTAGGTGCAGCTCGTTTGGGAGGGAATGGGTGGCTCTGAGAAGAGCCTTTGGGGGTTAATATCAGCAGAGGGGAGAAGTTACTTCTTTTTGGCTGGTGTTTTCTTAGCCGCCGGCGCTTTGGGGAAACGTTTGGCGGTTTTGCCGCTTGGTCTCTTTGAGGCTGCGGGCTTCTTTACAGCTTTCTTTACCACCGCTTTCTTTACAGGTTTTTTGGCCGATTTGGGCTTCTTACTCACGGCAGCTTTCGGGGTCTTCTTGACAGCGGGAGACTTGGCTTTGTGGACTCTCTTGGGCACAGATGGTTTCTTGGGTGAACTTGGCTTTTTTGTTGCAAGTTTCTTCCGTGGAGAAGCTTTCTTGGCGGCCGCTGCCTTCTTCCCCCGCGGGGTCGGCTTCTTTGCCGCGTTGTCCTTGTTGAGTTTGAAGGAGCCGGTGGCGCCGATGCCCGTGGTCTGGATCAGGATACCTCTGTCTGCCAGTCTCTTCAGAGAAGCCCTGACCTGGTGTTTGTGAGTTTCCGGCTTGTAGCCTTTGGCGTCCAGAGTCTTCTTGATGGCGACCACGGACAAGCCCCTGCGATGCTCAGCGCTCGCCACCATCTGCTTGATCTCCTCCATCAGGTTGAAGCCGGGTTTCTGCTTCGGGGCAACGCGCTTCTTCTTGGCGGCTTTGGGCGAAGCGGTGGCGGCTGCAGGAGGCTGGACGGCGGCGGGAGCAGTTTCAGCCATAGTCCCTGTGAGAGGCTCAGTGTGTGGAGCTGCTCAGGATAGTGAAGCCAGGCGGCGCCACAGCCACTTACAGCCTCCGAGCGGACGCGGCAGAGTCAGCCGCTGCTCAGCTTCCGGGTTTCAAATCTCTGTGTTTCTGTCGTTTCCAAAACTGATCGTTTGTCTCTAAACTCGTTTGTGCTGAGAGTCAACAACAGCCTTTCGCTGAAGTGCACAATCCGCTCTTCACTGAGAGACACTGCACAACTGAACTAAAGGCAGCAGCTTCCAGTTAAAAACGTTTGAATGTGGGATTGCCCGCGGATCAGCGCTGAATCCTGGACATATTGACGGCGACTTGAATGATATTCTCAAACCAAACAGAATCACAGCTTAAATTGTGGCTGTGATGTCAAGCAGAGGGTCGGGGCCATCCCGTCAACAGAAAATATTCTTACTTCTGGTGCTAGGGATTTGGAAATCCCGGGATGAAGCTGGACACACTAGCACAGTGACTGGAATCTGAGTCTGGCGCCTTTTTAACACAGAGCCGCTGACTACTATCATTGAATCAGCGCCTTGAACTGGCTAAACTATACCCCAGTCATTGAATTCTCAGGAGTCGGATTTCCTCTGTCCATGTTATGTGCTGCAGTCTCCCGGAGTTTGTGACTGTTTGGCAGCGCAGTGAGTGACAGGAGGCTCTGAGATAGGAGCTCGCCACAGTGTCAGTGTTCTCACAGATAGGACAAAGGAGAAAGGATTTCACTGGTTCTGTCTGTGTGCTCCACGGTTAATAGTAATAATAATAATAGTAATCCTTGCATTTGATATAGCGCTTTTCACGTCAGGAGGACGGGACCAAAGCGCTTCACAGAACACACTGTAAAGTGAATTGACTGTATATTTGTGGGCGAACGCGGCAGCCAATTGCGCACAGCAATGTCCCACAAACAGTCCTGGATTGAAAATGACCAATTTATTATTGTTTTCGGTTTTGGAGGGATTATTATTAGGCTCTGTGTGGAGTAAGGAAACTTGCCCAAGGTTTCGCCCTCTGCCTGGAATTGAACTGATTGTTTAACTACAGAGATATAGATAGCAATAAAAGGCTTACATGGCGATTGAGGTCAAAGGGGAATATTCGCAGGCACATGCCAATCCTCTCCAGCTAGCTGAACAAATCTCGAGCATGTTTCATGACACAAACAGCTGCCTGAAAATAATATGGAATGACTTTGAGCTGAGAGCCATTCATTCTCCGTTTCTCTGCCGAGCACTGAATGTGTTACAGTATCAGCTGTGGCGGTGACTCCCTGTCAGGCCGTGTTACTGTGTGAATCTTTGGTTCACACTGAGACTCGCAGCAAATTCAAAAAGCCCACCAGTTTCACTACGGTGACTACATTCTCCTTCCCATCAATAGCTACAACAGCGGGAAATATACAGCGGTGGAATGGCAAAACACAGCGTTGATCATTCGGCGAAAAATAGAAAGAAACAGAAGTTTCCGAGCTCGCGATTCTGGCTAAAATCTGGCAGTGACACAGACTCTGAGCCTCATCTTATACCTTCAACCTCTAATATTCCATGTCTGTGCCTGTAACATGCTGGGAATTCAGGAGCATTTGGGTTTATTTTGAGGGAAGCCACATTAACAGTTAACAGTAACTCCTTCTGGTCAGTGAGGTTGAATGGTATTTCCCGCGCACATTCCAGCTGGAGAGCTGCTTTAACATTACTGCTTGATGGGAAACCATGGGGTTTAGAGGTTCACATGGCATTTGAATTGGGGTTCTTTTGGTTTCCGGTTTGCTTTTGCGAAATTGTTTGAACAATTGGCAATTGTGGGAAACTGCGGGAGGAGCTGAGCTGCGGCAGCTGTTGTGTGTCTGTGTGTGTGTGTCACTGTGACCGTCTCCTCCCCTCGGCAGCTCTGCTCTGCCTTCCTCAGCCAGGTCGGGGCGCCCTGTATAAAAGCAGCCAGAAGCTGCGTGTCCGTCATTCGACTGCTGTTGAGTGGAGGAGAGACATGTCTGGCCGAGGCAAAGGAGGCAAAGGTCTGGGGAAAGGCGGCGCTAAGCGTCACCGCAAAGTGCTCCGTGATAACATCCAGGGCATCACCAAACCAGCCATCCGCCGCCTGGCGCGGCGTGGCGGAGTCAAGCGCATCTCCGGCCTGATCTACGAGGAGACCCGCGGGGTGCTGAAGGTTTTCCTGGAGAATGTGATCAGGGATGCGGTCACCTACACGGAGCACGCCAAGCGCAAGACCGTCACCGCCATGGATGTGGTGTACGCTCTGAAACGCCAGGGCCGCACTCTGTACGGATTCGGCGGCTGAACATCTCCTGAACGTCAAGACACAAAGAACAAAGGCTCTTATAAGAGCCGCCCAAGTGCTCATATCAAAGGCTGTAACTTCCAAACGAAACTCGTCTGCCGTCAGGCGTTTGTCCTTCACTATATATAATGTGGTCGCTCCAGCGGGAGCCCGAATAAGATTGTCCACAGACAAACCACAGCTTAGTGTTTCTGTATCCAACTTGTCATGACTTCTGTTACTATGAATCTCAGACGGACAGCCTCCATGTTCCCGAAGGTTATGTTGCTAAGGAACTGGAGAATTGGAAACCTTGAGCCACGTAGAATGAATAGAATATTACGGCACAGAAGGAGGCCATTCGGCCCATTGTGTCTGCCGGCTGTTTGAAAAGAGCCACCCAAGTCAGTCCCCTGCTCTCTCCCCATCGCCCTGCAAACTGGTTCTCTCCAAATAATGATCGATTTCTCTCATAAAGTGGCCATCGGCGTCCACCAGCCTTTCACACAATGGATTCAAGATCCAAACAACTCCTTGTGTGAAAACATTTCTCCTCACCTCCCCTCTGTTTCTTTTAACTCGGTGTCCTCGGGTTACTGACCCACCCGTCAGTGGGAATAGTTTCTCCTTTGTCACTCTATCGAATCCGCTCCAAATTCTGAAAACTCTTTTGAAAAAACCCAATAATAAATTGGTCATTTTCAATCCATGACTGATTGTGGAACACTGCTGTGCGCAATTGGCTGCCGCGTTCAGTCACAAATGTACAGTCAATACGCTTTGCAGTATATTCTGTGAAGTGCTTTGGGACAGCTAGGGACGTGAAAAGCGCTGTATCAAATGCAAGGATTATTATTAGTATTATTAAATCTCCGCTTAACCTTCCCTGCTCCAAGGAGAATAATCCGAGCTTCTCAAGCCTCTCCTGATAACTGAAGTCCCTCATTCCTGGTACCATCCTAGTAAATCTCCTTCACACCTTCTCCAATATCTCGCAGGTTCCCATTGTTAGTGGGACCAAAGGATCTTGTGTCTCATGCCTCAGCTCTACAGCAACAACAAATGACACGATCTTCAGACGGGAATTGAAGGAGGCAAGCTTGGGGGTGAAGTGGAGGGATTGTGGGGTAGAGTTCCAGACTGTGGGGGCAGGGATGCTGAATGCCTGACCACAATGGGATATGATGAAATTGTGTATTGGGGTCTCAATGGCCTGTGGTGAGAGGCAGTGGTGGAGATGGGCAATGTTGCAGAGGTGTGGAAAGACGGAACAGTTCATGGCATGAATGAAGGGTTTGAAGGGTAGCTGAAGATCGAAAAGGACACCGAGGTTTTGGATTGGCTCCGTGAGGTGAAGAGTGCAGCCATGAATGGTGGTGTCTGCATTACTGCCGAAGTGTCAGCTCATCTTCCATGTTTTCAGTTGTTTTGTAACTTTGTCCCGACATAAAGTCCTGATATACGATCACTGGCACACATACACACAAACACTCACACACGTACATACATATGCATACACACGCATACATACACACACACACACATGTACATACATGCACACACACGCACATACACACACACACTTGCACACTTACAGACACACACACAAACACATTAACACACACACACACACACTTACAGACACACACACGAAAACATACACACACACATTCACACACACACATATACACACATGCACATACACACACATGCACATTCACACACACGTACGCACCCACACACATGCACACTCACACACACACACGTACGGGCAATGGGAAAGCAGGACAGTGTGGGAGAAGCAAAGTGTGGGGTTGGGAGCAAGAACATTATCAGGCGTGGATAGCTCGGGTCGGGGC
>NW_024704917.1:0-58506 GCF_018977255.1 Callorhinchus milii
ATTGAAATATTTATAACCTCCACAAGAGGCCTAATTTCCATGCAGCGTGTGGTGCAGCTAATAAAATGGCTGCCTTATTAAATTATCTGGTCACTGAATCGATGGACCCAAAGTGAATGAGTTTTAAGACAGATCTGTTAGGTTTCTTTCCAGTGTTTTTTTCAACCATTTAGAAATATGATTATTAAATTACAGCTCAAATTTAATAACGATGTAAATCTGAAAACCACACCAGAAAAAGTAACCAAAACTGGGATAAGTCGTTGACACTGGAGCTCCGATGCATATTATGCTCCGCAAATTACATGTGAATATAGAACGTAAATTGGAGCTGCTTTGTGGATGTACATTAGACAGCTGTGGCAGCGTCTAGTTAACTGGAAATGGACAATATAATGCTTCTGAAAAATTAGAATTCACACTTTCAGTAATTGGTGACTTCTACTAAACAAAATTCCTTGAAAAAATACCCTTGTGAAAACTGTTCTCAGCAAATTCTGGCCTTACGATGAAAACACAATTCTTGATAAATCGTTAATTTCGTGAGGAGGAAAATTATCAAGAATAATGCAGTGTCCTAGGCCACCTGTAGTTTCACACGTCTAAAATATAATTTTCACCAGTCTTTTCCTGTCACATTGTAAGCAAGTGATTAATTTATCTTCTCCCATTACCATGCAAAGACGGAGTAGGATATATTATAATTTATGATGATGTATGTACGTGTAATATTGTACGCCACTGCTGCCGGAAGAGCCTCCATCAGAGGGAGCTCCAGAGAGCCCCCCTAGAGGGTATTTGGCCTACTCTTCTTCGCTGGCCATTCGTCTTGGAAATTGTACGTGTAAATAAATATTATGTTAAAAGTATGTTTATGGTACGTATGTTCAAGCGTGACATGAACTAAATATCAGAAATGTTTAGGATTGCTTCACAAAGCATCTCGATTCTGAAATTATAAAGAAAATAAAGCTCGCTCAGAGCAAGCTTTCTGATAATTATCAGAGCGAGCTTTCTTTTTGTTTATAATAATTATAGTAATTGATTCATATGATAACAATAGTATAGTTCAGGAGATAATGTGTGCAACATTTTCAGTTTCTTAATTTCTTAAACAATTGCAGTTCATGAAATAAAATAATTGTCATGTATGTGTCACTTAAATGCTAATTCGTTTCAAAGTTCCTTACAAAATGCCGAAAACAACATAATCGGCCACACAAAAACAGATGAAAAAGCAGAAAATGAAACAGAGCAAAAAAGAACAAAGGAGTTGGAAAACATGAGCTCTGGGACCTGGCATTCCCACGCAGAACTGACAGGGGTGTTGGAGACCAAAGTAACAGAGTCCGGACGATGGCTCGTGGGGATTTGTTGATTCTTGCATTTGTACAAAACAGTTGGAAACCAGGGTTTGAAGCGGGCTTGCAAAGCATCGGGTGTATTGCATTTGGTTGATGGTCAGTTTGTTGATAATTGCTGTTGTTTGGACTTTTACACCACGCTTATAGTTGCACATATCGAACAACACTGCGTGATGATTATAGAATTTGGACTTGCGTGTTATGCATTCCTTCCACATGTTAGTATCGGTGTGTACCATTTCCAAACCTCTGCGATAAAAATGTAACGTGACATTTTAGTGTTGAACATGGTTTCATTTTTGTTTTATTTTTGGCCAATGTTATTTTACTACAATATTAAAATAAAATCGTCGACATCATCACAGTTTCAAACTTTATACATATATATGAATCATCGAATATGTTTTTGTATATATGCTAGACAGTTATAAAATAACAACACAAATATATTTCAACATTCCTATGATTCTGTCGAGGAATGCAATAGTTGTATTGTAACACACCTCCACATCGTTCAATGATGATAGCCATGTGAGATGAGCCTCCTGCACTCTGCCTCTGTTGCACACATTTCTCTTCTGGGCCATGGTGAAACATTGGTATCATTGTCCAAATATATCGCTGACAAAGTGCTGCCAAATTGCCATTTTGTTCAATTATAATTTTTATTTATGGTACCCTTCAGTAGGTAATGGAGGGTTAAAGGTTAGATTGAATGTGATCATGATAAATAAAACACAAATAAATGGCATTCATAAATCATTATTCGAGGCAGCAGACCACTCCTACAAATTAACCGAAATGAGCCCCAGGTAAAGAGAGAGCGACGCACGCTGTATATAGATCACTATCTTTGTGTGGTGCTTTGAATTGTGGCCATTTTTATATTTCTATTTTGTGTCCATTAGTACAATTACGACGTTTGATGCACCACATGTGGACACCTGGCTTTGATGGAATATATCTTCTCCCTTATTTATTTTCTAGTATGTATCTGAATTACAGTATGGGACACAAAACCTGCTAACCACAAACATTTTACATGAACAAAATCTGGTCTTTTATGAGTTTAGAAACGTCGGTGAGATATGAAAACGAGCATTACACCATCATGTCTAATGTGTCTGGATTGTTTGGGCAATTCCGTTACCGTGGAATTGACCATTTAGCTAACATTATTGCAGTTGTATCGTTTGTATGTGATGAATCAACTTGCAACGATGCGTCAATTCTTCAATTAAAACCAATTTTCCTTATGATACACGCATAGGGTGCATGTAAATTATATGCAAATGTACGATAATGCTATATTTAGGCGAATAGAGAAAACAAAAATACGCAAATTACACAATGAATGAGAACATACAAACAAGAGTCTTGAATCACATCTTGACCTTGATTTTGTGATAATGCATCAATTAGCCATGTCGGTGTCTCATTCTATGCCTTGTAATTGATGGTCTGTTAACTTCTTACTGATACATTTCAAAATACAGTACTGTAATGTCTCCAAAGTAACCTGTTAATTTGTTTTAAACCAACAAATTCCATGTTCACTTCTAAGTTCTATAACATTGTTATTTTATATGACATTATGCATGCACATTTCATCTTAAAAAAGACTGATGGATGAAGGATAGTGAAAGAAATGAGTAATTCTGTGTTTTGCAGTGGTACCTCTACAGCTGATGCTTCCTGCAGGTTTTACTGAAGAATTCCTCTATCCTCTTCTGCTTATCATGTGAGTGCATCGACCTTCAGACTGTTTTACATTCTGAAAGCGTGCATGCACTTCAGCTGCTTATCTTCCGTTGGATTTATATACTGTACATTTTGCATATCTACACGTGAAAATAACGTCATTGTTTTTAATCATACACTACTGCCATTGGAAACTTTACAATATAGATATTTTTAGTGACTTTTTATTAAATTGTATAATATTCAGATGGATATATATTAAATAAATATATATTTTATCAATGTCAGTGCAAAGCACTTAAAAATTATAATTAGCATAAACTAGTGGCTAAGATGCCCATCGTTATAATCATGAGAATCGACTTCGTTTTTTTTTAGAGTACGCTTCAGTCATTAAAATACATATCTAGCAATAACATACAATCACCAGCTAATTCAAATATATTAAATGTACTTCTTCTGCTCGCGGACATTTACATTGAGGCGCTATAAATGTATCTTCTGTATAAAGTCAATAGAGAAACCCTGCTTTCGTTAGTCAACATTGTGTACCATACTGTCACGGATAGCAGATTCCATTGTGCCCAGTCGACGCTGTCAGTATTCTAAATCTATTGACTTTTTGTCATGAAAGGAGTCCTATCATGAAAGTAATCCTACAGACCTCGATGCCATTTTAATAAGATCTATGGGATTGTGTTTTCTGGGAGGACTTATATTTCAGCTTCTCCTTTGATTTGCGGTGTATTCATCGCATTGCTTTTTGACCCTAAATGGATTGTCCTTCCCACGGGAGATATGAAACGGCGCCATGGTGATTTTTGTACAGAAGGAGACTTAGAGAGAGATACCTCGAGGCTTTGCTGCAACTTCACAGATATACCTTTTGCCTCTTTGGCCATTTAACTGCACATCAATACAATGGCTTTAGTCACCGTGCTTGACTTTCGCAAGCATGTAAATGGACGGTGTGCACGTGGCCTTACACAGAGAGCATGCCCCATGGCGATGATCAATTGTATTGCGTTACTCCTGGGGATCTCCTCCCCCGCTGTGCAGGATTGACGAAAGGTGCCGAACATGTACATGTAACCCCGGCCCCCGTGTTTTCGGTGACAGCGATGGTGTGCCCGGGCACCAGAGCGTGTCCGAGGTGTTCGGTTTGTCATGGGAAGCTGCGCTGGCGAGTGGGCATGCAACGATTGTTGCCCGGTTTGACGGACGTGGCGCGGGTTTCCATGGCAGTCGCTACCTGCACGAGGTGCATCGCAAGCTGGGCACAGTGGAGGACCACGACTATGTCACTGCGTTACGGTGCGTTACCCACGCGCCGAGCAATGACTCCAGCGCATGAGAATCCCAATGGCTGTGGACCTGTGGAGATATATTTACCGGTGTCATTATTTTGTCATGTGTTGTGGGACGGAGATGTCGGTTTGCGCATTACATAATGGTGATCACTAAAAGACGCTGCATTGGAAGTTTTGGGGACCTGCAGGAATATCTGTTACGTGGTATTAATATTTGAATGCTTGTTTATGATTCTTGGATGAGATCGAATTGTAAGCAGGTTGACAGTTCCACAATTTACTTTGAGCAACAACCAATAGACTCCTCTTGTTTAGTATTGCACTGATATGGAATTGATGGTAACTTATGCAACAGATTGTGTGCAGTAAAATGCTTCTGAGTAATAACAATAAACACCATCTCGCTCAAAGTATGTATTGCTCCTGGAATTCGTCTTGAAAATAAAGCAAAAAGTACTGGAATATAACACGTTGGCTTTCGTAAACCAATATGATAAATTTATTTGGCTCAGATCGAGTGGATATGTTGATCACATTACGCCATCTATATAAGGCCCAGGGAGGGAGGAGATTTTCACAGTTCTGGAAATCATCTGATGATGCTGGTTACACTTCCCAACGAAACGTCGTACCAAATTGTTAAATGTTGTGGATTGCTCTCCAACTTACCGGTGTGTTGAAGCAACTCAAAATGGTACGTTTTGTTCATTGGCAGATTTTGTGACAACTTAATTTATTAGGCTGTGTCGAGTATAGGAGGGCGTACAGCACACATTTTGCTCGTGTGATCTGACACATATCAAGTATGAATCTTAGTACTAGAATACTATAAAAAAATATTTCCAATTGTGTGATATTAAACTTCACAATTTAACTTTATATAGCAAAGTGTGCACGCTTCAATGTCTACGTTTAAATTTAGACAATTGAGTATCGATTTCGTAATAAATAAACTGTCTTGCAGTGAAATTAGTTTATATTGTATTTTTGTTTTATTGATCACGAATAGCTGTTTGTTATGAAAATATAATAATGGCTATGTGTAAAAACAAATGGTTGTTGTTTTAGAATGACTTTTCAAAGTATTTAGCAAAAATGCTGTAAGCAAAAATAATGTGTATTTGGAGTTTGACAGTTTGTGTTCAGCACGAACGTTTATCATTTTAGGTCACTGCTAGAACTGCCGTACATCGACAAGAATAGGATTGGGGTGTATGGCAAGGTATGGCAACTTTAATACCTATATTTTTCATTTCGGCTTCTCATAAAATGTTATAAGCATTGTTGCAAAACACACATTCAGTTGTTGACTCGTAACCCAATAAAATAGATGTCACAAATGTATTTTGAATCAATATATCTATAAATGCACTCACTATTTTTTTTCAAATCTACAAATAATGTAATGGGGAGCTCTTTTTGTGATTTACCATTTTATAATCTCGCAATTGTTTCCAGGACTCTTTGCTGCAGGCAATGACTACGTGAGTGTGCTGCATTATGTCCTTCACGATACATCGCTCCGTGAACCTGTGTCGTGTCCTCTCAGGGCTATGGGGGTTACCTGGCAACCCTGGTGCTGGGGATGGGGAGGCGCAAGCGCGCTGCGGTGTGGCTGAGTCGCCCATCTTCGACCCCATGCTTTATGGTATGCAAAGCAAATTCTGCCGACTTGAGCTATTTGGTAGTTGCTGGCTATGCCAGGGATACCTCGGATTCATTAGTGTCACAAGATGGTTAGTGTGTAAATATTTGGAAGCTGTGACATTGTGCTAATGCCTTAATGTATAATTTTGACATACTGTAAAATTATACAGTCGTGCTACATGTGTAATGGGTTCAACTGTGTTGCAGATGTAGACTTGGAGGCAACACATTTATTCAGTTCCAACACACGGGGTAACTTTCCCCTTAACAGAATAACAACCTATGATGGTGACCACCAGGCTAACTACACTAGTTACAACGTAACTGCTACTACGGACTGGCACCAACAGCTTCGGCCCGGGTCCACGTCTTGGAGACAAAGGGTTTCTTCCAGGATGAACAACAACCCGGTCCCTCTCGGGACCCAGCTTATATTCTCTGTGGCGTGGCTGGCTCCGCCCTTGGCCACTTCCACCTTCCAGAATCCTCGGGAAGGATTTGGGTTCTAATCACGTGACCACCCCTAGCCCCCTCTTGGAGCCCCTTTGTAGACTTAACGGTCACGTGTCCTTCCAGGTCAACCAGAGTGCCATGGCCTCGAATAACCTCATCCTTCGGCCGACACCCACACCCTGTCCTGTCGGGTCGGCACTGTACGCAAAGAGTGGTGCCATCTAGCGCTGTAATTCAGCACTCACTGGGCCCCTCTAGGGCCGGTACTACACCCACACCACTGTGGTGTCCGCGATGTCGCTACACCGCACGCCGTGTCTCTCGAGGGCCGGCACTGCACTCAGCATGTTGACATCCAGCAATGTCACTACACATGTATAAGATATACAAATATGAAAGCAAATTGTAAGAATTACCAATCATCAAATTATTATTAGAGCTAGAGCCTTGTCTTGTCTTCTAAGTGATAATAGCTCTAGTTTTGACAAATGTAAGAGAAGGAAAAATGTTGTGTTAGATTTCCTAATCATTTTGGCCTTGCAGCCCAAATCCAGGAAATACTGCAGACGATAGCAGACAAAAAAAGTACAGAATGCAAACACATAATAGACAAATGATGATAAAAGTTGGGAGAAAAAGAGGAAAAATTGGACAAGTTCACATGCCTAGGAGGACTGATATCACACAATAGAATATGTGAGGATGAAATTAAGAGGATTATCAGATTGGCTGCTGCAGCTTTGGAAATACACTACAAGGTCACATAAGATGGCAACATCTCAATTAGAATGAAAACGAGAGTGGTTGACACCAGTTGTGCCAGTGCTGCGATATGGGTCGCAGTATTGGGCCTTGAGGAGGGCTGAAAATATGAAAAGACTCACTGCAAAACCAGTTGACTGACAAGAATCATGAGTCTACTGATGCTCCAATTATTGAGGATCGAACAAATTAGAATACAATTAATACAGAAAATTGCCTTGATGGAGAAGATTGAGGAGAAAAGGTTGCAATGGTTTGAACATGTAATGAGTATAAAACGACACAGAATACAATAATATTTGATACTATATATGTACGTAGAGGGAACAAAGAAAGTAGGAACGCAGAAAAACAGATGGATATACATAGTACAGAAAGGTATGATGAAAAAGGACTGTAATTTTCTGAGCGACTAGATGGATTGAAGACATCAGGCAGCGGAAGACCATATCTCGCTTAAGAGTGAGATATAGCCGAGCTATTTTCAGAGCTACATGCATAGAGAAGCTATTTTAAAATGTGACGAAGATAAATTTTAAATTAACATTTCCAGAACTACAAGCTTGCTTGTGCTACATCTCCAGCCAAGTATAAAATTGTTGATCTCTCCGTTGTAAGTGAATGTTGCTTGAGAGCGTTGTGCAGACAAGGCACCTGCTCACACGTACTCTATTCCTCCTGTAACATTCTTCTCATCTGCATTTTGACAGCATGGTATAAAACACAAACCCCTTTTATAATGCGAGGTTATGGCTTGGCTACGGGAAGCATAGAGCACATCTGTTTCGCACTGGTGACCAAATGGGCTTCATGAACGAATTAAAGGTTCTTCATTAGAAAACGAAATGACACGGGGTTATAGAGGTCATTCATAATTGGGTCCATATCAACATGACACTCAACGCTTGCTTAAACCAGGCTGTCAGCACTGAACTCTGAATATCGTTTTCCACTCTATTTGGTATACATTATACTGCTTAGGTTCTTGTGATTCTCAGTAATGCTGTGAAATAAAGACATTAAGTTACATAGTTACAAAAAATACGAAAATATAATAGGACAAAAGGAACATTTTTTGCATAAAGTATAATTTAAGGTGCTGTGATTCATCATTGTATTGTTAAAGATTTGCATTTACAGTTCTGGTTTCCATTGCCCTTGATGTGCCCATGGGTAACACAAGGTTTCGACAGTGAGGAACAGCTTGGCATGCGTACCCCCCATTTAATTCTTAATTTAATAGACGACATTGGCTTGAAAACACATACCCTTGCAAAGCAGCGCTGGAAGAATGCACTTGTCTTGTGACACTTTGGAGGTATTGACATTGGTAAAGATCAGCTGAGGTGGAATGGTATTGGACTTGTGAAGTGTGTTTGTGTAACCTCAACTGTTAATCACAAGTTGTCGTCTTCAATATGGTTCTTTGAGGTTGAGGTTCTGAATCATATGCCTATCACTCTAACGAATGTGACGAGAATGCTCGTTCATTTATAAGCATTACATAGCTTAGAGGCTAGGAAGTCATACTGATAGATTTTTGGGTCGGGTTCAGGTTAAGCCAAAACCAATTGAACTGTAACCAGGTGAACTATAACCAATTTAGTTGGTTAAAACAGTCTTAGAAGGTTTCAGTTGCAGTTAAATGTTTGCTGAAAAAAAACTTGTTTCAACCGGTTAAAATTGTTCATGAGCAACAAAAACCATACCTATTTTTTTCCATTCCAATTTAGGTTCCGGTTTCAGTTCTGATTATGGTTTGAGTACTTGAACCAAAGCGTTTGTGGTTAGACTCTCTGTAGTATAGACAATAACAAACTATGTATATATGCAACTCATTAAAGTTTTATTAAATTGTACTTTCCTTTTTTTTACGAGATAAATATTTTGTTACCAATGGTACAATATATTTAAGAAAAGCTCGGGGAGTTACGCCAACATCTGTTTCAATATTTTTAAGCCAAACAAGCCTGATAATTGTAAGTAGCATTGCATTACTGACTGTGTTAATGATGAAGGATGTAAGAAAGACGGAATGCTCTTGTGGGATTGCAGGTTTAATTTAAATGTGTATAATGGGAAACCAAAGAGATAAATCAGCTTGAGGCCCTATGCCTATGAAAGTATATATATTAGAGTGGCACAAACCCTGACTATTTAGGCAGCTGCTGTTGAACCATGCTCATAAAAGATTATTTGTTTACCTTCCTATATCTCCTTTTAAAAGTGATTTGCGAGTTAATGTACGGCAAAAATACAAGTCTCTTGTAAATGCATCCATTCTTATAATAGATTTTCCATAAACCCTAAAAACCCAACATAAAAGCTACTAACAAAAAAAAACCTTTTCGTTACATTTTATTATTGTTTGATGTCTCATTTCCACTCTCCTACGGTATCCATCACCCACAAATTCACCCAAATCAACTCTGCATTCCTCCTCCTGGCCCCGAGCACTTGCTTAAAGAAGGGTGATTTACAGCTTATGTGAAAATGTACAGTGCAAATAAAATGGTATAATGAAGCAAAATATTACAATAAGCTGCAACATGGTGATGAAGCTTACAATGACATAAGGGATAAGGATGAATCTGAGATCCCTGGAGGTCACATCTAGGTGGCCATTTTACTGCAAATGTCACCCAATTTCCTTTTGAGTATTTCCTAATGGCTTCTACAATATTGTCAATACAATGCCCTTTTGTAAATTAGGCTGGAAGGTTTTTCATTGTTGGAGATACAAGCAGGGACAGGGTGAAACAAAATACTGCTCTGACATGAACAGAAGGTCTTAGGTTGTGTGACTGAAATTTCTGTTAGAGCAATTTTAATTAAATTCTGCTAGACTGGTTTTCCATCATCCGCCCACAACAACTCACGTGGTTTAATGCCAATTTCTTTTTTTCCTTCTTATTTTCTCCTTTTGAAGGTAATAAGCTCACATCGCTTTGTGGCCTGAATATGATATGCCAAGCTACCTATATACCTCAAACCATAGGGTAGAGAGTGGGAACACAACTAAAGAGACCGTAAAGAGGACAGCAGGAAAGGTAAAGAGAGAAGAGTACGTTCGATTGAAGTCGAAAGGCATTTCCATTAAAAAAAATACCAAGCCTTCGATTCCTTACGAAGCTAAATCTGCACGTACAGACCCACAGCCCCCGGATACATTGCCGTGGTATTTTCTAATCTGGTACCGTAATTGTACTTTAAAAACCTCAGGGATACCCTGCATTGCATAGATCTTGGAGAGGATCTGTAAGATGATGCAGCAATCCTGGTGTTGGGAATGGTTTAAACTAGTATTGGGGCACACTGAGGCGCACTTTGTGCACAGCTTGGAGTTTGTGATATGCGTTCTCATTGTGTACAATTTAGCGTTCAAAACATGTACAATATCCTATCGGCTATTGTATGGTGTTCCAACGCTGACATTCGCCTTAGTGTGTGCTACAGGTCATAATGTGTGTCTGGAATTATGGTGTTAAGCTGTACTGCTTGGCCCTCCCTAATAACGTTAATTTAAGCAGTGATATTTAACAGAGAAGGAGAGCCATTTAAATATTCATAAAACATCAGATAATCATATCATCACATCACTGCATGCAATACATGTTTTAAAGTATTTTTATATATATTTATTTGTGTGATGTATACGTTTACATCATTTCTAAAGCGATTTAAACACAGAAATAGAGTTGAAAATATTCGTGTGAACTACAGTTTGTATTCTGACTCCCACAGCCTCTGCATTTTCTGAGCGCTATCTGGGCTTGCCAGCCCGTGAGGAGAATGCGTATGAGGTGAGGACCAGCCTTGAATGCAAACCCACTTCTACATTACTCATCTTCATTGTGGAAGACAGAGCATGTGCAGAAGCATTCAATACGTGATGCATTTTACATCCATGCCTTTAACATTGTGCATCCACATGTGTGAATTACTGTCATTACATTTTCCTTGTGCCTTTAGGAAATGAGATGCACATCATCTGCAAATAAATAACATTGCCTCCGTGAAAAATTAACCCTGTATTTGGAAAGATTACGATGGCTTTGTAAGCCCTTAATAATGGTTTCTTACAGAAGGAGTAAGAATGTTGTTTAACAAATTTGTTTTGGTATATTCATGGGAATTTCCCTTTACATTACATATTGCGCCTTTTATTGATCATATATCTTCACTAACTTATATATTGTGTTGTTTTTAACAATCCATCTTTCTTGACCATTATCACGTAATTATGTTCTTTGACTGTATTTTGTAAGGAATTCTACCTTAATATTTTTTCTGTATTTTTTTATTCTGTTCAAATGTCTCACATTCACTTTATCAGGCTGCCAAAGTGAGCAGTCGGCTCAGCTGCCTCAAGGCCGAACGATTCTTAATCATCCATGGCACAGCTAATGGTAAGAATTCTCTGAAAAAGCGTTTACTATAGCCCTGGTGCAGTTTGTGTGTGTGTATATATATGAAGTATTGAAAACAATTTAAAATACCATTTATATTCATCCTGTAGCTATCAATATTTTATGAGTTATCTTGCATTATTATTAGACGAATAAAAATAATAATTCATAGCCCATTGTATATCCACTGCTGGATGAAGGCATTCTCATGGATATTGTTTGACCATATTTCACTACTGGTCAGTCCAAGTTGCCCAGGATCAGTCCAGGAATTCAACAACTCAGGTCACCAGGTGCAAAGTGAGTGTGCTAACCACTGGGCCACA
This sequence comes from Callorhinchus milii, assembly GCF_018977255.1. NCBI lineage: Eukaryota > Metazoa > Chordata > Chondrichthyes > Chimaeriformes > Callorhinchidae > Callorhinchus > Callorhinchus milii. The sequence goes on from NW_024704917.1 coordinate 11,973, forward strand.
GCTCCCCGCATTATTCTAATATTAGATGCATTTATTTTTCACAGATCTCCTGAACTTCCTTGCTTGTCCCCTCCCAGGTTTATTTTGTTTAACCATTCATTAGGGTCTGTTAAATATGTTACAACTTAACTTTCATTTCCAATAAGATAACTAAGAAAGATAGGAGAGGAGGTGGCATCAGTACCAGTGCAACATTGTGAGTTAGGGCAATCGTCAGCAGAGGCACATACCTACAGTACTATAATAACCCAGGTGTCCTTAACACTCGTGACGTCACTCCACATCGACCAGCCCCCCTCATTAATATTCATGGTCAGGTGACGTCCTCCAAATAGACACCCCCCCCCCCCATTAATAAAAAATTAGTAGGTGACGTCACACCACATGGGGGGCCGAGGCGCCTCCTCCCCCCTCCTCGGCGTCAACTCACAACCCTCACGACAAAGGCAGAACTCTCACGTCACGCGGTCTCCGTAACGCTGTTGAGACATCAAAGTAAAAAGGACGTCATGATGAACAAGGGATTATAACCTTTAAATGAAATAAGTCTGTGTCACCGCGGCCTTACAAATTGCACACGAATGGATGCAATTAATATTTTGTCACGGTCTGCTTTTCGCTTGTAAGTTTCAGATTTACTGCAATACACCCGTCCTTCGACGGGCAAAAGGCTAGTTGTAAAATAGCTTTCTAACCATCTAAGAAGCCTTTCTAGCACAGGTGTTGTTTTTTATATAACCTTCATCAATTACAGACGTTAAGCACATTTCACAAGAGCATTGACAAGTATTTAAACAACATACTCTTTGCTTCTTTTTGGTAAAGTCACGTAGGTAGAAGAAATAAAATAAAATAAATTTTTTTTAATTCACTCCTGAGGACGACCACTTGTGTTGCGATCGAATCGTTGTGATATATATTTCAACCTACGTGACCTTACCGAAAGAACCAAAGAGTATGGACTCCTGCAATCACGAAAGCTTCAAATCAAGATATTTAAACAACATGAGATAAGTGTCGGTAATTAGACAAAAAACTCAACAAAAATAGAAATGGGTCTTTAAGGAGTCTATAAAAACAAGGCTAATTCACAAAGCACGTTTGAAAGACGATAACATCCTCCTACATGGAACATGTGATATTAAAGTGTATTTCATTAAAAAAAAACACATGAATCAGTCTGATCACCAACTGAGAAACCCAATTACAGAAAATTGGAAAGCAGATAGTTTTCATGATTAGATTAAATTATTCTGTATCATGGGATTTGTGATATCTTAGAAAAATGCAAGACATATTTGTTTTTTAAATCAGGGGAGTTTATAATAAGCATCACTCAGATATTAATGATATAAAAGTACATATTGGTTAATTTTACTACTTCAGTTGCAGGACTTTGATGATTAACTTTACAGAATAACTTTTTTTAAAATTGGAATTTGAAATCAACCAGGTAGGGTGTTGACTGTTATATTATGTTATCCAACTCTCTGTTGTATTACATTACATGTCTAAGTATACTAGATTTGTGTTTCTATTTCATTTATACCTGCTGATGATTGCTTGTGTTGCAATTGAAACGTCGTATGCAAGTATTTAATTTATTATTTTATCTTTATACGTGACTTTACCGAAAGAACCAAAGAGTTGTAATTTGGGGTTTTACTACTTTTAAACGTTAGTATTTTTTTAAATTATTTAGTTATTTTTCCCTCAAGCTTATCTTTGTTCCAGTGTAAATGTAACTAATAAAATAACAAAATATGCAACACATTGCAATGTAATGCCGAAGCCAAAACAACTCCTGGCCACTACTTATGTCCTCTCTCACTGCCCAAATGCAAAGAAGGTGAATAAAGAAGATGGCCTCATTATAAATAGTGTACTTTTCGATTTAAAGCTTTCGTGACTGCAGGGATTCATCTTCTTGGTTCTTTCGGTAAAGTCACGTAGAAGGGAAGTAATAAAATAATAAAAATAAAACATATTTTATTATAAAAATAAAACATAATATTTTATTATGTTTTATTTTTATTATTTTATTACTTCCCTTCTACGTGACTTTACCGAAATAACCAAGAAGATGAATAGTGTACTTCATAATAAATATCCAGCACCAGTGCTCCTGCATACAAAGTTGTTGTACACTTGAATTAAGGCTGCGCTATTACACCACATGCATTGAGGCTGTGCCATTTCTTACAGGTGTGTTTGATCTGCCAAGCTGTGGGAAATGTATTTGAATTATACCAAATATAATGTGGTGGTATGTTTTTTTCTTTTTCAGAGATGGTCCACTTCCAGCACACTGCAGAACTGATTAAACATCTTATCAGCATTGATGCAAACTACACACTCCAGGTTGAGTACCACAGTTTACAATCACAAATATTAAATTATGTTATAATCAGGCTTTGACAATGCACATTTTAGATACAGCAAAAAAATATATAAAAACGGTTTTCCGGAATATTTCAACGTATTTTTTCTCTCATAAATAAAATGAAAGATAAACGATGATAAACTGTGTAGATGTTAATAGGCACCAGTGTGTTATGGACCTGATTCAGGTGTTGACAATCATACCTACGCTTTAGATTTTTGTTGGGTAAAATTGTGTCGTTTACACCACCTACAATGGTATAAATCACCAATTAGGTGGTGTGTTTCGGCCATTGCATCAAGATGTCAATATGATTTAAGCTTTCGTGACTGCAGGGATTCTTCTTCTTGGTTCTTTCGGTAAAGTCACGTAGAAGGGAAATAATAAAATAATAAAAATAAACATAATAAAATACAATTCTCACGACGTTTCGGCCACAATGCAAGCAGCCGTCCTCAGGTGAAGAACAAGTCTGTCGGAAAGACAGCGGCTGCTTGCGTTGTGGCGGAAACGTCGTGAGAATCGTATTTTATTATGTTTTATTTTTATTATTTTATTATTTCCCTTCTACGTGACTTTACCGAAAGATCCAAGAAGATGTCAATATGACCTTATATGTAGCGTCCTATGGAAATAATATAAAACCCAAGCAAAACTTTACATTGCAGATCTATCCGGACGAGGGAAACTCTGTGCGCGAGCTCAAGTGGAGGCGGCACCTCTACAAGACGATGACAGACTTCTTCGTTGACTGCTTCAGCCAGCTGGCACCACGTGTGCGAGACGAACGCGAGGACGACGATGATGAGGACGAGTGAACTACGCTTGTAATTACTGTCGTGTCTAAAGGTGGAGACAGAGGGCGGCACAATAGGGTGCATCGCTTCTCATGGGGTTTTGCCTGCTAGTTGATGGCCATACGCGTGAATAACATTGGAGCAGCCACCAGAATTTCTAGCTCATGTACTAGTTTGTACTAGTGTCACTTGCGCATTCAATTAGGTCTCCGTAGGAAAATAAGGGTAGGAGAAATGCCTCCAGCAATTCCTGAGGTCACCTCGATGATATGCTATTGGTAATCGAATCCTGAGTTTGTAACTCATAGCTCAGCATATCAATTATAGAAGCAACGGTTTTAAAGTCAAATTACGAATATCTTAAATAACTCTTTGAAACATTTTATTTTAAATAACAAAACATGTTTTATTTTTAATTATTAATATTTGTACAGTATAGGATTGCATATACACTGAAATAACAATATATAGAGTATTTAATTTCGTGATCAAATTGATCAGCAATCATTTGATCCAAGCATGAGAGTGTTCATGTTGAGAATTCAACCATCGCTGCATGGTAGTTGGAGCTCAGAGCAGCCACATGAGAAACCATGCATTCTAAATATTCTCCTTGATGTCCCATCCCCGCCCATTGCTTTCCAACGTGCGCACGGACTTACAACATGCTTTCTTTAAGCAATGTCTTGTGTCTCTTTATATTGCCACATCATAATTGAAAATATAGTCACTCCAAAAGAAGTTGAATGCGAAATTGTTCATATTTCGGTAATCTGAAGGAAAATGAAACGGAAAATAATAGTGCTTGCAAACAACATTCATTTTAAATTAATGAATAATTTAGCTGAGTTGGTTGTTGACCATAACTACAGTTTCAAATATGTATTCCTCTCTCTACACCAATTACTGATTCAATAATTTTCACACGGACTATGCACAAAACTAGGAATGACAATAGTAACTAAATATACTGCTCAGTATATTTTAACTATTTGCGGTGTTAAAAATAAAGTGATCCTGTGGAACCTGATACCAAATTCTTTGCGAAATACACCTGCCTGAAAGATTGCAAAATACAGTTGTTAAATACAGAAATATTTCATAAGCCTACACTTGTTTGCATTCATAAGCATGTATTTCCCAGGACTTGTTAACGTGCATTAGTGTTCCACAGGGTCGCCTTTTTTAGGTGTGTATTTTATTGTCACACTATAGCACAAATGTTGCATCAATTACAATTGATTAAAGTGAATCCCTTTTCAATTATTGACAATAGGCTCAAGAGGAGCCATCTATTGGATAAGCACGAGTCAATGTTCATTCAATAATCGATTAAAACTCTTTCAGAAAACTATTAAGTGCAATATATACAAGTGTATTTTTGTAAACATTAAAAGCGTATTTAATTATAGAATGGTTAATGGTAACAAAAAATATTAACTTCTGTAATAACATGCTGAAAATAACTTACTTTTCAATAACCATCATATCAAGCTATGAAATAGCAAATGTACTCAAATTCTACTAATATTCCTTGTACGATGGTAGGCATTTTATTTATAGTTTTTATTCTCTTTTTCTAACTTATGAAAATCTCAATTATAAAAATGTATGATTGTCCTTATTCAAGTTAACAACCAAATTTAATGTCAGTACTCTGTACTTAAAAATTGAATCTAAAACATCTGCTACTGCATCATTTGAACGGTTATCCAGTATTCCACCATGTTTTTGACTTTCATTTTTTAAGAATGGCATATCACACACAGTACAATCGTGGAATATCTTCAATCACTATTCCAGGAATGTCTGTCCAGAAGTTGTGGACAGTTTCCAGAGGTCTCCATGATACACATCCATCTGATCTGTATAAAATCAGACAATTCACAGGGTAAAACGTGAATTTATTTCCGATTAATTATTTAATAGATCTGTGCTTAATTTACCAAATGTACTGTACGATCACAGTGTGTAGTGCTCTGCTTTGAAAACCTTTCTGGTAAAGTTTTACGTAACTTATACACACACACACAATACATATACAATCATATGAAGCTGTGCAGAGCCTCCACCTGTTTATTAATTTGCGCACGTCCTCTATAGAGTTCAGGATTCTGAGAGTTTGTCTTGCATTTCTGATGTTTGTAGCAATTCTTTGGTCCATAAAATGCATAGCCCGTGAATGCTTTGAACTGCTTGGAATTTTTATCAGTGTCCTGTAAATATGTTACTTTAATAAGCACTTTAATGGACTCGTTATTGTGAATAAGTGTTAAATGTTACCAGTGTTAATGTTGCTGTGTCACATTATGCTTTAGGCCAGTTCCATCATCAATGTTCTAAAATGATTGCCACATTCATTTTTGCCTCAGTGTTGTGTTTTCCCAGTTGATTAAAAACTGTGCCAAACATCACAGTGTGTTTGTAAACTTTTTGAACTAAACACTATGTAGTAAAATAGTATTGTTTACAGAAATTAACGTGTTATATTTACTTATTCTTTTCAGGTAGTAATTATCCAATATAAAGTTGCCCATTTGAATTTGTTTAGGCCTTTTACAAATATTGTAATAACTTAAGCTGCATTAAAGTACCAGATATAAGGAATGCTTTTCAATTGGGACTCCAGAACCTAGAGTCTGCTGGGTGGCATTACACACTGGGTGAGTCGTTTGAGAATTATGGAGAGAAGAATGGAGGACGTTGTGGTTTTGTCCACTACTGGACATGTGTGAAAAAGAGCGTTATAGCTCATCCAATTCCTCCAGTATAACATTCCTCATTTTATTTTCCACCTGTGGCACGTACACATATGATCATGCTGCCACCTGCTGGTGGGATTTATCACGGGTCACAATGTTTTGTGTCACATCGCAATTGGCACTATTGTTGGTAATGCAATGATTTGTTATTTTTTTGTGATGCATTATTTATATAAAATGCTACAAAAATATTATAAATTTAAAGTGATTGGCTTATAAGGGTCCATGTACTCATGTTGTGCCACGATGAAAACAAGCTCTGAATTTAAGCTAAGTGTTCTTCATAGCTATCGTTATCTCGATACCTTCTTTAGAAACGTAAATTAATTATAAATGCAGGAACTGCTGACTGAAAGCTATGCAAATACTTTTTCATGTCAGCGATAGCACACAATATACAGCTTAATTTTAAGAACAATAGCCTGCAAGGTAAGGAGTGGATATTCTCATTTATGCACGATCTTGAGCAATTAGAATTTAAAGTTCAGATGTGCACACAGCTGTCCTTGCTGGTTTAAATACAAATTGAAAGGTAAATGCAGTTCTACTTTTATAGGTCGTTTGAAACAAATCTAATCAGAAAAGCAGCATCCGTTATCTTTGTAAAAAGTATTGGATATTAATTATACATTATTGCACATTAGGCACACAAAATGAATGTTTTCAAAATAATTCGAAACATTCTACTCTTCCCTGGAAACTAACGGTTGTACCCCAAAAAACGTGTTGGCGAGTAAACCCTGTGTCTGTCAACCCATACGGTTTACCCGTATTTTTGAACAGGGAAATTGAGTTTCAGGTCGAAACGGCGCACAGCCTTTTCAATAGGGGCAACAAAGACATCATACGGCCAAAAAAAAATATTGTGGGACAGCTTTTTTTTACTCTGAAGAGTAGCGATCCCCGTAGCAGCCGAAAAATGTGATCCTGAAATTTGTAAAAACAGGATTGGGATGTACATGAATGATAGTGTATTGTTTAACCCTTCATAATTTACTGTTTAGTGTTGTACATTTACAAAATAAGTGTGTGCATCCACATATCAAGCAAGCAGCATCAGCATGCAAGATCACAGAGTAAGCATACTGGTAGGATCCTCCTGGTTACACCAGCCTACAGGGGATTATTGTGTCCGTCCGTCATGCAGGGAGGGGCTGGGTGGGGAGGGGAGGGTGGGGAGGGGCTGGGTGGGGGGTGGGAGGGGTGGGGCTGGGTGGGGAGGGCTGGTCACCCCGTGGTGCCCTTATAAAACTCAACGTTTAACCTACTCACGTCGGCTTGTGCCCGCCCTCACAGTCGGCCATATTTGCGGAATACACCACGCCGCTGTTGACCCTGGCCATTGACCGAGCAACCCAACGTTCCTATCAGCTCCCTCCGCAGGAATGTGTTAAGTAGCATCACTGACACCAATTATCAAAAGTAACACAAAAAAGGTTTTTGTTTAGTAACATAATTTTTGTCGATGTGTTTGTGTTTCTCCCTTGTGATGGGACTTTGTAGGATGAACGTTGAGATTGATAAGGGCACGGGTTGACCAATGAAGTCTTGAGTTTATCTGTAATAAGGTCGGCACTGATAAGGGCTTGACAGGTATGAAACCCAGACATTTAAAAATCGAGGACGTTTCGCTGGCGGTTACAAGCAGCGTTTAAATGATTGAATCCGAAAGCATGACGTCACAGGGAAACTGTCACATCCCCCACGTGGCACCGAGTAGCACGCCGGCAGTCACGTGAGCAGCTCGCGCGCCGGGGGGGCGTGGCTGGGAGGGGGGTGGCGGGTCACGTGAGCGAGCCAGCTGCCCCTACGGCGTGTGGTGCTCACGTGACCATGACGTACTAACCCACGTGATAAGCCACTCCGTTAAGCCAGGGGTCTGGAACCTTTTTGACTGGGAGAGCCATAAAAGCCAAATATTTCTAAATATATTTCATTGAGAGCCATATAGTATTTTAACGTATAATAAATGAAATATGTCTTACCTTTAATGCGACTTCTGGTGCTGCATGGTTTTGCTGATGACCTTGTAGTCTGGTTCATACGTGGTGAGGTTGAGCTTCATGCAGGCGTGACCCGTGAAATGTATCTTCAAAACTAATTTCTGTTTACTTTAAAATGACACAGTATTATTAAACAATATCACAAGTATTTTAAAATCAGTTCCAAACTGATTTTTTGTTTTGTTATTATTATTTTTTTTCAACTCAAAATTGTCTGGGAGCCATATGCCGTCACTGGAAGAGCCATATATGGCTCGCGAGCCATAGGTTCCCGACCGCTGCGTTAAGCTGTCGTTTGTGTCCAGATCGCTTCTGCAAAAGAAGTTAGTAGCTCGGTTGTATTTACCTGGCAAAATAAACAAATCGTTTAGTTTTATTTGTGCATATATATATTTTAACCGACTCGTTTACCTTTCCTATACTTTGCACTTCTGTAGTTTTTTTTAATTGCCTGTGGTTGTAAACGTTCTGACCCACCTCTTCTGTGCAATCCGAGGGACAAAAGAGCTTTATAGCTCATCGGATTCCTCCTGCAGTATAAAAAAAGATTCTGGATTCACGGCGGTCACGTGGAGAGTGGTGGGGGTCACTGAGCTTAGCGGCTGTCACGTGGAGAGCGGCGGATGCAGCGATGAGCGCTTCGCTCTGCGCTACGAACTCGTCGACTCGAGTTCGATTCCCCGCTCACGGCCAACAACCCGGTGACGATTACACTGTGTAACATTCTTTTTTTGTTCCTGGGTAGTAAGGGGCCGTCCATAAATGACGTAATGCGATTTTGGACGATTTTTGACCCGCCCCCCTCGTCACACGGCGTCACAAAGTCAGACCCCCTCCTCAAATATGACGTCACAAAGCTCTGCCCCCCCCCAAATAAAACATGCTTCAAATCGCTTTAAACTGCTGTCATTGTAGTGCGTATTTAATGTGCTTCTGCACTCTGATGTTGTAGGAGAAAACATTTATTTAAAAGTCTATTTAATTAAGTAGAACGTGTTGTCTATATTTATTTAAAGTTGCGCATTTTGATGTGACGTCACATTTCTCACCCCCCCCCTCGTCACACATCGTCACAAATGTCTGACCCCCCCCCCCCCTAGGTGAGTGACGTCGTTTATGGACGGCCCCTAGGTGTTATTTTCTAATTGCTTATGCCTTTAAAGTATAGAAAATGGCTATTATTCCCCACAAACTTTGCTTTTGTGACCAGGATTTATATGAAAGAATGACACAAATGCACAGGTTTTATCATTGAAAATAGGTACATTTCAAAATATCACTGTCCTGGTCACAAAAGCAAAGTTTGTGGGGAATAATAGCCATTTTCTATGCTTTTGAGGCATAAGCAATTAGAAAATAATACTACCCAGGAACAATGTTTTTGTTACACATTGTTATCTGTATCGGTCGTGGGCCTCCCCTAGGTCGAACTCGGCTGTCAAATGAGTAACCTGGTGCGGTGTTATAGTTAAACATCGCCACTGGGGAGACAAAGGCGGCCCGGGCGGACTGGTGGCCACCCCACCACCCCCTCGTGTGCCAGTGGCCTCCATAGGCGCCGCTCGCTAACAGCACTCGCCCCTCCAAGTCTGTCTTTGGTGGTCACGTGGAGAGGGGTGGTGGTGGTCACGTGGAGAGGGGTGGCGGTGGTCACGTGGAGAGGGGTGGTGGGTGGTCACGTGGAGAGGGGTGGTGGTGGTCACGTGGAGAGGGGTGGGCGGTGGTCACGTGGAGAGGGGTGGTGGTGGTCACGTGGAGAGGGGTGGTGGTGGTCACGTGGAGAGGGGTGGTGGTAGTGGTCACGTGGAGAGGGGTGGTGGTGGTGGTCACGTGGAGAGGGGTGGTGGTAGTGGTCACGTGGAGAGGGGTGGTGGTGAGTGGTCACGTGGAGAGGGGTGGTGGTAGTGGTCACGTGGAGAGGGGTGGTGGTGGTCACGTGGAGAGGGGTGGTGGTGGTCACGTGGGAGAGGGTGGTGGTAGTGGTCACGTGGAGAGGGGTGGTGGTGGTGGTCACGTGGAGAGGGGTGGTGGTGGTGGTCACGTGGGCGGAGCGGTGGTCACGTGGAGAGGGGTGGTGGTGGTCACGTGGGCGGAGCGGTGGTCACGTGGAGAGGGGTGGTGGTAGTGGTCACGTGTAGAGGGGTGGCGGTCACGTGGAGAGGGGTGGTGGTGGTCACGTGGGCGGAGCGGCGGTCACGTGAGCAGAGCTACTGCGATGGCGGCTGCTGCGGCTGCACCGCAGCGATCGCGTGCGGGGTCGAGAGTGGCGGCGGCGGCGGCGGCGCAGTACGACCAGGACGGGCGTCTCATCGAGGCGAGACACACACACGACGGCGGCGAGATGTACACACGCACCACACGTGTACTGAGAGAGCGAGAGGTCATGGGTAGAAGCGTACACGGAGGTGGCAGGGAAGGGTGGGGGGGGGGTGTTTTAAAAAAAATTAAGTTTTTATTTATTTTTTGTCGCCCTGAGATCCTGTGAGAGCCATCGGCTCTGGAGTCTGTACCCCTGCGCAGTGCGCGGTACAGAGACGGCTGGGGGGGGCAGCTGTGTGTACAGTAATTACGCGTGCGGAACTTCTTTCGCACCGTACGTTACCGACCGTGCTCATCGGAAGTGCGATGAGCACGGTAGGTTAGGGGGGCAGGCACTTAGGGGGGCAGGCACTTAGGGGGACAGACACTTAGGGGGGCCGGGCACTTAGGGGGGCGGGCACTTAGGGGGGCCGGGCCTTAGGGGGGCCGGGCACTTAGGGGGGCAGGCACTTAGGGGCCAGGCACACGGAGAAACGTGGCGAGAGAGACGAGACGGTGTGGAATTCGCACAGAGATGGTTTACACGGAGAGAGGGGGGAGTGAGGAAATCAAGTGGGATCCAGACACGGAGGGGTATGCAGAGAAATAGGCGCACATTGTGCACAGAAACACGCACGGGCGTTACAGAGAGGTGCAAATATGCACCCATGTAAATATGGTTCTAATATACTCTTAGGTTTTTTCGGTAAAGTCACGTAAGTAAAAAAAACCTAAGAGTATGAATCATTGCAGTCACGAAAGCTTCAAATGTAGAATGGTTATAATGTAGTCTATACCATACACATAGATGGGTATACAGTACGAGAAACGGATGCCTAGGTACACAGTGACAGTGAAGGATGTACAGTACCACTGCACGCAGATGCACAATGGAGATATTCACCGCACAGTGGGTAGAGCGTATGTACAGCATATAGCGAGAAGGAGGAAGTGAGATTCTGAACCGTGCAGACATTTGCACGACTCCTAACCGAAGAGAGATGACCGACTTACACGGACATACACAAACGAAATATATTTGGTTTATAATATTCGCTCGTTTTGCTGCTCTCCTGGTAGAACAGCAGCGAATCGTGTTAGAGTAGCCTTGGCCCATCGTCTTTTCGTCTGGGGTTGGAAGCAACAGCACCACCTGCTGGAATAATCACTGTAGTGTCTGTCATGATTAGTTGGTTGTCCTTTGGTTAGACTTACAGTCACACCGCTCCCCGCCATAGGAACGTGGAGTTTTTAACACTAGCACAATACCTAATTGAGATATGTACCACCAAGGGGTTTTTGGGCATTGCAACAGCATTTGTTTCAATGGAATGAGCCACCCTTCTGTTCAGCAACAATGATGACTGTTCAGTTAGGTACATTGTTGTGTTTGTGGTTACACTAACGATTAAAGTGCATTGCCGTGTGTAGGTGGAGACGCGAGAGGATGAAGAGCAAGGCGTCAAACTATCAGAGATCCTTGAGCTGTTAGTTGCTGCTGGCTACTTCCGTGCTCGCATCAAGGGGCTCTCATCTTTCGATAAGGTGGAATTTATGTTGCCTATTTTTGCATATTGAAAGCATTCTTAGATGTGCAAAATGTCAATGTAATGCTGCTGGGTTTTTTTTATTTCTGATTAATATGCGGGACGGCGTGTGCATGTTTTAATGAATGCATATAACTTTGTTAGTTTAGCTTATTGTATTATAGAGACCTGAAAAAAATCTTAAATGCAAGACCCAGTTATATATTTTTGCTTTGAGAGTACTTAACTGTTAGAAACAATTGACAAACAATATCGTTTATCGCCCAAAAAATGTCTCACTGGAATATGTATGTTTGGTTAACAATTGAAGCCACCGTTAAATAAACGTGCTTTCATTAAAGTTGTTGTTGTGTGTTTGTAGGTGGTTGGAGGAATGACATGGTGCATCACTACGTGTAGTGTTGACATTGATGTTGACTTGCTCTTCCAGGAAAACTCCACCATCGGCCAAAAGATGTGAGGTTTGGAAAAGCATAACCAGATTTAAAACGTGAATGTCAGGCTATTGATGTAATACGTGTCAATGAGTTCCATAAATGATGAATCCCTGCAGTCACGAAAGCTTTAAATCGAAAAATATTCATCCTTGTTATTCATCTGTTTGTACAAATGAGATTTTTTAGTAATTTGCCATGAGACAGTTTTACTAGTTGAATGCTACTGCTGCTTCTGTGTATTTTCTTCACAGAGCCTTGACTGAGAAGATAGTGTCTGTTTTGCCGAGCATGAAGTGTCCTCATCGGATTGAACCCCATCAAATCCAGGGTTTAGACTTCATACACATATTCCCTGTTATCCAGGTAACTTTAACAAGATTGTAACACTTCGCATTCTGCCACTAATATTTTTCCAAAACATAAGTGAACGCCTTCTATAATAAATGTCTAATTTTGTATATGAAACACATTCTATAGTTTTACATGAATCTATACAAACTGTATAAAAACACAATGAAATGTTTGTTTTTAAGTGGTTGGTGAAGAGGGCCATAGAGACACGAGAGGAAACGGGCGACCACATTAGGGCTTTCTCCATCTCCCAGTTTAACAAGAGCCGCAGACTTCCAGAGGCAAGAATTTCATCAATTGTGAATTACATTTAAGCGTTCTAGAACATGCATGTGAAGTTTTGAAAAATAATATATTTTTTGCATTTTTTTGTCAGGATGAGGAATTTTTGGAGCGGAAGGGAAAGGCGACCATGGCTTTGCTAGCTGCTGCTGTAAGTTTCTGCATGCAGTATCTCACTGTACGCAGTGATAACATGTCATAATTTTACATGAGTGTATTGTGAAATGCTTCACAAAGCTACTTCACTTTGCACTCCCTTTTTAACCTTCTCGCCGATATCCACAGGAGGAATACAAACCCCAGAGACGATACCGGCGACAAGTTGGAACAGACTCTCTTCTGGATGAAGAGTCACGTGTGCAGTCTACGCTTCTAGAGTATGGCAGGTAATTAGTGAGTGAGCATATAGGTACATCATTAAATAAAGCAAGATTAAATGAATATAATTACTTCATAATAAAAATGTATTGAGCGCACTAGATCATTAATATAAAATGTACAGGTAACACGTAATTAAAGCTGTAATTCAATAATTGTCATTTTAGTCATAATTGATTGTGCGTTTTCATCCGAAACGCTTTTTTTCAGTGGTTACTTTAACCAGGCCCCACCCTTTGTCCGTTTTGCAGGAGGTATTGCTTTATTCAAAACAAGAATGAGAAGGTGAGTGTATTGTTTTTGTATGTCTGTAGTTGCCACTGTCTGAATTATATAATTAATATATACACTCTGACTGAAGACCAACACATACTAAACATTCACATATACATTTTTATAATTGTCAGTATTTATGACTTTTACAACTGCTGTTGCATATTTCCAAGGGAAGTATGAAATTTAAAATGCATTATGGTTAGGTCAAGCAATGCAAATGTGAATTAAGTGTAGTTATGAACAGCATGTGCCTTGTGTGCTTTAGGTGGATGACCGGAAAAAATCTGTGCCAGGTGCCGCAGCAGTAGGGAAAGCACAGACAACTGAGGAAGAGGAGCTGCAGGCTGCTGATGAGGTAAGTCCTATTTAGAGATTTAAATAATCCATCGGTATTTTAAAAAAAACATGAAGCTGTTACAATCATGTTTTATGCAGTTTGAGTGGCAGTTTATCAAATGGTAAATTTTGGTGATTGAAAAACATTTTCTGGCCAATTATTTGTGTTTTTTAGTGTGTACAATAATCATACATACTGAAAACCACTGAATATTGATTTGGTCAGCTTTGTTTTATTTTTGCAGATTCGCATCAAGACTCTGATGAGCAGCATGGCTGCCATGGCAACAGAGGAAGTATGTATTTCGAAATATTAAACTACATTCACATATAAATATATATTGCAATATATTAACTTTAAGCACATTTGCCTACTTGGTACCCTTATTTCACTTGCTATGCTTATTATTTTAGTATTGTGAAATGACCATTACGTTGTATTTTTTGTTTCAGGGGCGTTTAACAGCCAGCACAGTTGGTCAAATTGTTGGTCTTCAGTCAGAGGAGATCAAACAGATTGCTTCAGAATATGCAGAAAAGGTATTTATTTTGGACTTTAATTTTCATATCAAAACATGATTTGAAAAAAAAACAAATTGACAGTTCTGATTTCTTTTAAGGGTTCAAATATTTCCATTTACATGATTTCATTTTAATGATATCTTTACCATACATTGTCAAAATTACACCTGAATTACTACACTTAATTTGAGACAATTTAGTTGTAAAATATCAACATGTATCACAAAGCAATTGCTGTATTAAGCTACTTTCAAACTTTTTCCCGATCACATTTTTTAAGTTGGTTCTATTAAATTGCAGGAATTCGTAGTTTTTTTACCTTAAGTATAAGCTACTTTTCATAGTTGAAACCATCGTATAAACATGCAAGACTTGATTCTACTATACGTTCTGTGAGCTATGGCTTAATTTCATTATCGTGGTTATAACATTTTTACATCTTCCTTGGAATACTGATTAACACTCTGAATTCTCTTTTCAGCAATCAGAGCTGGCAGGCGAAGAGAAGACAGAGAGGCTTGGTCCAGTACAGCAGCACAAACGCTTGGTTGTTTCGCTTGGCAAGCAGATTTCTCAGAAGGAACTCCAGCTGGAGGAGGTAACACTTGTTTAGCTACACATGCAGACTATTTTTATCTTTCCGCAAAACCTCTTTTTCAAAATTGGGGCTGGGGCATGAAAAATACTTAAAAAGTTATATTTTATGACTAAATCATTGTATAAAAAGAGCTCTAAGGAAATTGTATATACATATGTATGTTGACGATAGTGTTGTTTTCTTCTGTATTCCCACTTGAAAATTCTAATCAGCTCGCATGTGTGTTACAGATAAAGGCCAAGCATACTGAGTTGAAAGTTGCCTTTGAAGCTGCGAAAGAGAAGCTTATGGAGGTACGCGTGCAATTGAAGCTCACCATTTTTAGACATGTTCAAGTTCACTATGTTATTGTATTGTATTACAGCACGTGTAACCTTAGCTTTAGACAATTGTAAAAAATGTCTCCATTCCCATGATTTATAATTACTCAGACTCATAATGGCATGTTATTGCATGGTAATACTTTTTTTTAACATAGCAATACAGGTGTGTTCATGTGAAGGATGTTGCACAGATTTAAGTGTGTGTTTTCCAGGTCGAGAAGCAGGGAGATAGTCTCAGGAAGGAGATGGGACAGTTGGATTCCATGGAGAGCCAGGCTGATTCAGCGTAAGAAAGCCTACCAAATACATGTGTACATTATCCATGTATAGTTGTACTAAATACATGTGTACATGATTCATATCTAGTTGTATTAAAATGAGACTAGACTTTACTTTGCTACCCTGCACATTATTCTCCCAGCATGGATTAATGTGTGCCTTTTCTACCATCATTTTTAAAAGCATAAACATATGCTTAAATATACGCAAATAAATGTGATTCATAACATTCACTTTTGCGAATGTCTTATTGATTGTACCATTCAGAATCATGTAAGAGTTTGTTAAATATTTTTGAGCTTCCATAGTTACTGTGTATGTATTTTGCAATAATAGTTTTGCATTTTTTTTTCAATAAGAACTTGATACTCTTTGGGTCTTTCAGAAGAAGGGAGAGATTCTCAGGAAGGAGACTTTACCGAAAGACCCAAAGAGTATGAATTCCTGCAGTCATGAAAGCTTTAAGTCAAGATTTAAGAACTTGATCATTTATATGATGACATTCTGTAGAACTCACTGTTTGAACATATATATATATGCATTGTGGATGCATCTAATTTCCCTTTGACTGTTTATATTGTCTCATACAATATATATTAAGAACATCTTGCATCTTGCACTTAAATAAACCATTCTAAATAAAAAATATATATTTTCATGAAGCACATTTCTCCTTATGGAAATTAAAGGATGTCTCAAGTTAAACAGTCCCATTTTGGCATAATTCACTCAGACATTGAGGGACGGCACCATTGTGTTGTAATATTACATTGTTAGGAACTATAGGAAATTAATTTCTGTTGATGTATTAATACTAATTCCACAATTGCTCCAGTGTCTTGCAGAAGCTGAGAGCCCTGGTGGCTATGAATGAAAGCCTCAAGAGTCAAGAGCACGAGTTCCGTGCTCACTGCAAGGTGACATGTAATTCTCTCTTCATTGTATTGTTTTGCATGATTCACATTTACTACGTGTTTGTAAATAACATTGAATGTATGTTTTTTATAGGAAGAATTGACACGTCTACAGAGCAGCATTGAAGAGTTAAAGCTTCAGACCAACAATACGACTGGAGAAGAGGCTGTAAGGAGATATCCGCATTTGCATAAATTGGCCTCATAAAAAAAAGAAGATACTTTATAAACTGCTGAGCCTGTGCTTTGCATTTAGAAAAATGGAATTTAATCACTTTCAGTTATTTAAATCGATGATAATGTTTTATTTAAATACCATGAACACTAATGCAAAAGCATAGAAAGTACATAAGTGATTTAAATATTTTAATTTATAATTTATGTATTGTTCAATATATAATTTATAGTGTTCATTTAAATATAACTTTACATTGAATCACATTACTTATACATAGATGCATAGCAAATTGAGTACAGATATTCTGAAACCATACGTGTATGCCAATCCAATCATATTAGTACTTTATAATTAAACAATAACTGTTTTTTTAGGAACAAGACCAGTTGATTGAAAAGCAATACCGCACGGATATCGACAAACTGCAGAAGATACGCATGCTCTTGGCAAGTAACACAAACTGTTGAAACAAAGCACAAATGGATAAAATTGCACTCGCTAAACACAACAATGGTTTACTCGTAGAATGCATCGTGATTATACAAAACATATAATTTCTTCTGCTTGATTTTGGTGTGTTTTTTTTGTTAGGGGAGGAGAAACCGAGAGATTGCCATCTTGCAGCGCAAGATTGATGAAGTCCCCAGCCGGGCTGAGCTGACTCAGTACCAGCGTCGCTTTGTCGAGCTCTACAGCCAGGGTAGGAAGAAATAATCGTCATGAAATATAATAACAAACAGAACAGAAGCATTTGCAGGCACCTACAAAACAATACGTACTTCACCCTCCTGTGTTAAAGATTGTGAAGCATTAACCACATTAGGTTTGACTGAAGATACCTGAACTCTCAACCAATTTTGCGATAAAACATCGGCGACACTTGCACGAAACGGCGATGATAACTTGCCTCTTTTTGGAATGTTTTTTATTTTAACAATTTCCAGTGTAGTTTTATGCAAACGTGTATGCATTGGTGCTGAAGAAGAGCATTCACGTGAGCTTCATTATTTTATAACATTTACCGAAGTGTTAATAATATCCCGTGCTGTATTGTGGTCTGGAGTATATGAAATCCACATTTTCTCCGATGTGTAGTGGCTGCCACCCATAAAGAGACAAAGCAATTTTATACTTTGTACAACACGCTGGATGACAAGAAGCTGTATCTGGAAAAAGAGGTATGCTATGTTATTTTGAAAAAAAGTGTATCAACTATAAGTAATACCTTTGATCGGGTTTATTCAGAATATTAGTTTGTGCATGGAAATGTGAGTAATTACAACAAGGTTATTTTTCCAGTACTGAATTAAAAGGAATCAACACTTTTTTGTTTGTATAGTTTAACATAATTGGCACAGTTGGCATCCACTTTTTTACTGGAAGGACCTTTCCAACTAAATGTGTTGATGGTATTGATTATTGTAACAAAAATATTGTGTAATGTGCCTCACTTGTTTATTGCAGATAATCATTAATGTATGTTGCACTTATTTCGCACCGTACGTAGCCAACCGTGCTAATCAAAGGTGTGAGGGAAGGACAAAAACTAAACCCAAAAAGCCAAATTATTAATAAGATGGAAAATGTACAGGAGTATTTAATTGTTTTATATTTAATTGAGTTGCCTATTCGTAAAATGAACATAACACATTTTACTGTCTCTTAGGTTAATTTGCTGAATTCCATCCATGACAACTTCCAGCAGTAAGTATGTTTAGGTGATTGGTTATACCATGTATTGTTAAAAAATATATAACTTTAATAATGACACTTATTTTCTAATACTGCATCCACAACCCTCATGTGCAAAACATATTAACCACATTTGGCTCTACTTAATATAACTGACAGATCAATCGATGTCTTGAGAGAACATCAGCTTTACTTTAGCCAGGACAAAACACTGATGATAATACTTGAAAACTATGTAATTAGACTTATCTTGCATCAGGATTGGAGCCAAGAGAATAGTGTTCAATCTATGTCAGGTTTCAGCTGGTAGAGAAACAATGTCGCTAAGTCATTTGGAATAGCTGGACAGTTGGTGTCGTCATTTTTATCTCAATTGTAAGAAAGCTCCCTGTGCATTGTGATTTCCAAAGGGCCATGGCTTCACAAGGTGGCAGAGAGCAGTTTCTGAAACAGCTGGAGCAGATTGTGGAGGGGATCAAGCAAAGCCGTGTAAAGGTTAGCGAGTGAAAATGTTCTTTGGAAGAAAAATCCCTGTAATTTTCCGCTGGATAAGCTTCATTGCTTTTTCACATGTGCAAGGTATCATTAAAATAGTTACTTCCTTGCATATATTTTTATTGCATATTTTCTGCATACATCCTCATGTATTTGTAATTCATTGTGATTGATGTGGTTTTATATAAAATTGTACAAATATCTGCAATTATGAATATAATTGCAGATATTCCCTGTGTGCAAGGGTAGGTATTATATGCCGATAAGAGGATTTCCCTTTGGCAATGCTTACAAAATATAAGTGGACATATAGGTCACAAGATGGTATACTTTTTTTTATTGCTACACTGATTTAATTGCACATTTATATATAAGTGTCTGTTGGTTATACTCGTGTACCTTTATGTAAACTTCAAATGGTCCATGTCATTGACCTGCAGGTGGAAAAGAAACGTCAGGAGAATAAGATGAGAAGGGACCAACTTAATGATGAACATCTTGATCTCCTGGACAAACAACGCCTTTATTTCAAAACCGTGAAGGACTTCAAAGAGGTTAGATTCATTTTTATATTTATTGGGAGTACTTCTTAATAGTCATTTATAATCCCAGGCAAATGGAGTTTCAAACATCTTATTTAGAAAGCTTACATGTAAAAAAAATCAAATAACAGTACTTTGTTAGTAATTACTTTTAAACATTTGGAAGCATACTTTCAGAAAGGTTAATTGTGTGAAATGTTGCGTTGAGTCATGATGCTTATAATAAATCCCAATGAATAAAAAATTACATTATAACACGATTAAATGTTTCCACATGAAATGTATTTACTCCTCACAACTGCTCAGAATACTTTTAGTGCACGTGACGAAGACAACTTGACAATGGCTTTTTGGGTCATTGCAGTTACATTGCTTGATCTAGATATTGAGATGAAAGTGGCTGAGTTGCATACTCTAATATGTGTATTGGCCTGTATCTTTGCAGGAGTGTCGCAAAATGAAATTCTTCTGTCCAAGCTCAGGGCAAAGAATATGGCCTAAGGAACAAGAAGGGTGGAAACACCAATTGTCTGCACAAATTGCAACTGGTTTCACTTCGAATCACATCTGTCTTAAAAACAAATGTGTGATTCTGTCGTTCAGCTGTCATCCACAATCTGGATGTATCTGTGTTTGTCCAGAGAAGTCCTTGACCAATTTTAATAAACGGTGTCATTTAAAATGTGATGCACACATGGTAAAAATTCCCAAAATATGTTTAACCCAATTATTTAACTCGGCATGCCCCACTCTTTTACAATAGTCTCAACAATAAATCTGTGGTTGAAAATCAGGGCTGGAGGGAAGTTTAATGTCAACGGGTTTCCTGCTGGTGAATTTATATTTAAATGTTTATAATTTTGGCACGATATGATTTCATGGCTTTTGTTACAGCTTACTACCTTGCACAAAAACATCAACCAACTGAAATTTGTGTGCTGTGAAGGTTAACGTGAAATTCTTTCATTTTGCAATAAAATATCTCAAAGTATCCGTTTGTTGCTGAACAAGTATGGTTTTCACTCAGATTAATTATGAGCTTAAATTAACATCATGTTAATATTGCATACAAGGAATTCTGCAATATTTCACTCGATTTTAATTTGTTATATTGGTGTATTTTGATTAAAATTGATCAATTTTATGAGTTTTTACAGGCCTATAATGCAGGTCTGTCAAAACTCTAAATCGTGAGTCATCGTTGGGCCCACTTAAACCAAGCCTCCAGCATCTTTGAATTCACCTAAGCAAAACATCTTTAGTTCGCAGTTTACCACCCCCAGTTCGAGACTTATAACCTGCGGCACCACTGATCTGGAATCTCGGGAACCGGCAAATTCAAATTCTGCCAGGAATCTATAGCACACCACATCGGTGGTGTCCTTGGATTATATTTTATCATGTTGCGATTTCAGAATTTTTCTGCTCATGGCAAAGAGGCTACTTGCATCTTTGGTGCAATGCAAATGTTTTGCCAAAAAAAACTCGTGGGTTTTCCAGCAGCAAATACTAGATGCATTTGTCTGATCTGAGTATCAAATTAAATATTTTTTACTTTGATCGCAAGTATAAAATGTCAAACATCCTTTAATTTAGATGCATAGTGCATATTTGCTACTTTTGGGTCTTGAAGACAATTTGAACCTCAATCTGCGATTTTTTTGCTGAATAATGAAGCCGCTCTCCATGTTTATGCACTTCCCCTGCAATACACTGTTTTCACGGATTCACGGAGTTGGTCAATTCTTGTGACGAACGGCACCACGTGACATTTGTGTTCACGGATTACGGAACTAACCTCCCCGGTGCTGTTCACATTAGAGGTTCTGTGCTCCATAGTTCATCCCCATGTCAACGTGGATGGCGAGTTCGGCTCTATAAAGACTTACCTTTAGGTGATATGAAGTGACTATCTCGCTCCGAACGTGACGTTTGTAGTAAATGCAGTGGGGGTCAGGGTATTTGGGGTAAAGGTTTTGCATCGGTTGAGTACACATTTGTATCTCTTTGTATTTTTTTGTTCATTTATTTACTGTAATCGTAATACATTTACCTATCCCGCATACAGTACATGTCATCTGCAAGCATTCTTATATTGAAAAAAAACATAAATCTTCCATTGAATAAATGGTATGGTACATCTATTTCCTCCTGT
Organism: Callorhinchus milii; assembly: GCF_018977255.1. NCBI lineage: Eukaryota > Metazoa > Chordata > Chondrichthyes > Chimaeriformes > Callorhinchidae > Callorhinchus > Callorhinchus milii. Next base: position 33,521 of record NW_024704917.1, read on the forward strand.
AGGTATATATTTTCATTTTGAATAAATCTCACCATAATTAAGCACGGTAACATTTGCTATTCGAAGACGGTTTCCACCTATCCGGGTTTGTCCCGGGTAATCTGGGGATTGGTATCTGTGTTCAGGTGACGGATTCATTTGTACCGAGATCCGGTGTTATTGATAATTATAAAATATTACCGCGCAATTTTAATTAACCTAGGCTGAGAAATGTGTCCGTGTTTGGTTTATTTAAAAGGTGTTAACCCTGGTTCTTCATATCGCTTCTGAATATATATCACCTATTTTTGTCTGCGTAGTTCTGCTATCCCCTGAATACGTATTCTCTACAATATTACTTTTCCTATCATTTTATGAATGCATTGCATCAACTATCATCTATCTCTTCCGGACACATCACATACACCTCTTATGAATGCATCTGTTTATCCTCATGAACATAACTGTGAATGCATCGCTGCCATTATCTCCATCCTTTATGAATGCATCTCTCGCCTTTTGATTTTTTTTTATTGCTCTAACTTCATTGCATAATTTTGCATCTTTATATACTGTTTGTGCATGTGTTGCCATGTCTCGTGTTGATAGCAATTAAACATAGCATTCACAGACGAATATAGATTACACGAGGTAAGTGTTGGTTTTAATTGCTGTAATGAGTGGATCAGTACGCTGGTCATACTAAAGGCACCACACCCAACTTCTGTACAATAATGAATGAGGGCTGCTGGCGAGTTAACATGGAAGTCACATTGACTCTTGCACCTGGCATGACTTTCGTTCGCATAGATTCACATTAAACCAAAGCGCAGCATTGTGTGGTGTACAATTGACAATTGACAAATCATGGCATGTTGATTGTTTGCAAAAGCGGGAGATCATGGCCACTCAAAGCATTGTGAAAATATCACAATATGTTGCATGCATGATCTTCCCTCGCGTGTGGAGGGATGCCAGTGCCCAAGATTGTTTTCAAACAACACAGTATGGCGACAGTAGCATCAGTCAAGAGCAATTAAATGTACATTCTAACGGATAGCCCTTACCTGATTTTGACACCGTAGATCTCCTGCACAACTAAGCTATAAACTAAACTATGTTTTAAATTAAACTTTTATTTCTTTTAGAGGTAAGGCGCACTGAGCTGCATCGCTCTTTTTCAGAAGCGACCTGGTCACATGATAGCCCAATGAAGTGGCTTATCACGTGGAAATGTATCGCAGCTAAATAGTCTAAACGCATATTTATAATTGTGGAGGGGAAACCGGAGGACCCGGAGAAAAATACACGACCACGGGGAGATAGACTTGCAAACTCCAAATAGACAGACGTCAGTCGGGATCGAACCGACGAGGGAGTTAACATCTCGCCACCGCGAGAAATAAAGCTGTCTCTGATGTGGGCCAATCAGTTTCAAAGACAATGCATATACTATCAGAGTATGTTTTTTTTTTGCATTCTGACCACAAGTATATGTAGTTAATGCAAACATGATTTCTTGTAAAAGGTTTCAGTTTGGTGTTTTTAATATCTTAACACCTGTTTTGTTGGCAGAAAAAAATTAACCCGTAAAAACAAAGTTTTTCACTATAAATCCTTTATATGCGTGGCATTGGTTTTATTTTATTATTAATTTCTGTTTTTCTTGAGTAAGAGTTTCATTTTTATCACATTGGTATTTTAAATAAAATATGAAAAAAAAATGTTCCTAAAAAGTGTAAAATTTTGGAAAAAAATTTCACGAAAATAAATTGTCACGCACAACGAGTGTGTGCAAAATGTCAGCTCGATTGGATCACGGGAAGTGGGTTAACAAACGACCGAAAGATTTGCACGGTCGTAAGCGCGCAAGAAAGCAAGCAAGTGAACTTAATATAAAGGATTTAAAAAGGGGGAAACCTATTAAGCTGTCCCATGTTACACTTGCTAGTGAATTGCTGACGAATTTCGTTTATTGATATTCCAATGAAAATTATATTTTTACCACAGTATATTCAATTTAACGTATGTCTTTCATTAAATTCTTTATTAATTTCCACGAAAACAAGATAATGATATATCTAAGAGTAGCCTGTTATATGTGCAGCGACATTGCTGTTACATTCAGCATGTGATCGATGTGGATGAGTTGTCTCCTTTGGACGCATCTTGGCTCCAACACATTCTGGCACAAATACCTCCACACCTGCTCTCCCTTGGGCTGTCTGTGGAGGCACCAGTGAGGTCGTCGACGACCATGTGTTCAGTGTCTAGAATTTCATTGGTAAAGTCCCTCTTGTGTGTGCATCAGTGATGGATGAAGGGGCCACTTCAGGGATTGTCTGCAGACAGAGTAGAGCAAGATGTGGCGAACGTCTGGCGTGTGTTACATAATCTGGAAAAAGCTTCCATCACTCATCTGAAGCCCATCACATTACCGTGTCAATGACAGCCATGGTGCATGGCATTAGACGTGGGACTGCATCATTCCGCTCTAATATTTTCTTTGGATGCCCCTTATAAGACCCATCATTGTGACTTGTCAAAAAAAAAACTAAATTAACATCATTCCACGAACACAAGGCTATGTTTAGTTACAATGTCCGAAGTGGTAACTTATATATTTAAAAAGGGATAATTTTTATCCTGCGATTATAATTTGCTATCTATTTATCTCGCTTATCTGTTATTGTTTATTATTGATTTATTTTTTTTACTGTGATTTGCGCGTATGACGGAGAAGCGGTGTTGTTGTTTTTTAGTAATAGGTTTTTACCCCTTCAACTGGTACAAAAACTGACACCTTTATAAAGGGGTCATGTTTGCAATAACCACAACGCAAGCAGTCAAAATGCAAACAAAAGGAAACAACTCTGATAATGATATGCAAATTATGCACTGTCCTTGAAGTTGATTGGTCCACACCCGAGACAGCTTTTCTTAGAGCCTAGTCTCCATTGGTGTTGGACCAGATGACGCCAAAAGGTCTTTTGGAGACTAGGCTCTAAGAAAAGCTGTATCGGGTGTGGACCAATCAACTTCAAGGACAGCGCATATCATTATCAGAGTTGTTTCCTTTTGTTTGCATTTTGACTGCTTGTGTTGTGGTTATTGCAAACATGACCCCTTGTATAAAGGTGTCAGTTTTTGTACCAGTTGAAAGGGTAAAAACCTATTACTATATTTTGCCACTGGTAAAGGAGGTCTCGTTGTTTTTTGTTGATGAAACCCTTTTTAAGAACTTCTTGGCTTACAGGATAATTCCAAATAAACTACTACTACACGTAACAACGTCGGGATACAATATGTAAACCCGAGGCCTTCTTGTTCATTCTTAACTTTACTCCAATATCAATATCGCCTAAAGCATAACCATACATTTTGAATATTTGAAGTTATTAATAAAACACATTTGTTTATCTGCATCCTTAAGAATACATAAAGAAACGGTGTCTAGAAATCTTTGAAAACAGCGATTAGTGCACAATAACACAAATTTAATTAAGGTTTATTCTTGAAAGCCTAATGGAATACATTGACCATGTATATTGTCTATATGCACGTATGTTTGTAACTTATTGAGTAGCTGCCTCTATTTCAGGTGGTGTACAATCCTGGGCTGAGACCCCATAACTGCAAAACCATGTCAAACATCACAAGCACGCCACTCATACCTTACCACAGCATAAGCCTGACCAATTGTGGGGGCATAAACTAAGGCCCCACCTGGGTGCCATGAGTGCCATGGGTGAGCTGGCCAGCAAAAAGTACGCCATGGAGATGGCTCTGGATAAGATGATGGTCGAGTGGAGTTGCTTCGAGTTTGTGATGCTGCATACTGAGAGACGGGCACGCACATCCTATCATCGATTAACAAGATCCAGGCCACACTGCGTCTGCTGCAGGAGGTGCTGGATGCGTGGCTTAAGGTGCAGGCCACATGGCTTAATTTGTAACCCAACTTCAGCTCACCTGACATCATGGCCCAGATGCCAAATGTCAGAGGAGAGCAAGAGATGCATCACCGTGGGTGGCACATGGCGCGACACCATGACACTAGCAGTGCAGGTGATACTTTGCAATGTGATGGAAACAAATCTGTTAATAAGACGGTTTCTGAAAAACGTATTTCAACATAGCTCATGTAAGCACGCGAGTCATACGTGTTGCATTTTACTCATGGCAGATGAGTAGGTGGTTGCAAAATGATAAATGTCAAAGTATATAGATAATACTCTTTGTGTTTTCGGTAAAGTCACGTAGGTTAAAATAATTACGATACAGTAATTTTGCTGTGACGGTTCCACCTGAAGACGGAAGCTTGTGTTGCCTCCGAAACGTCGTGATTTAATTTATTTGTTTTCTTTTAACCTACGTGACTTTACCGAAAAAACAAAAGAGTATGGATTCTTGCAGTCACGAAAACTTAAAATCTAGAATATATAAATAAATAAATTTTTTTCATAACATAAACTGTGTAGCACAATATGTCTAAAGGAGGACTGACATAAGACCCCCTCCATTTAAAATTGTGAAAGAAACTATGTAGGTTTAACAGCACGTAGGTAGAGTGACACTGGAAGTAAAACAACTGTCCCATATAAAAATGCATCATTATTAACTGTGAATACTAATATAAAGATTGTTAATACACCCAATAGGTATCTGTACTATATCAAATACTAACATTTATTTGTTAAATATGACACGGTTTGTGAAACAATTATGGTCAAGCAGTGTTATAAACCTGGCTATAAAGATGACAGTGAAGATGTTAATGTCATTGAAGTTGTGATAGCTATTGACTGTACTTTCCACCTAACTGCTTTGTGTGACTATGTCAGCCAGGACAAGCAACAACTGACCAGGTCCAATGAGCTTCTTGAGCTAATTTTAAAGGCCTCAACCAGTACTTGGAGAAGAAGCGTGTCTTCGTTTCACGTTTATTCCTTCTGTCCAACAACATGTCCTGGAATATCCTCTCTGAGACCACTGATCCCACGTGGTCGAGCACTCACCCACACACAGCAACATCTACACATACTTCAGTCTTAGACGTGTGTCATGTTAATTTCCAGGTTAGGGTTTGTCTTCGCTCTTGACATGTACGAGCAATTAAACTGGCGCTATGAATTGGCCAGGAGATGGCAATTTTAGTATTACCCCTCCTTACATGGGATTTCACTTGCTACTTCGGTTTCCTTCTACATGGCAAACACTCGTTCATAAAACTGGCTAAACATCCCAATGCATAACCCTACAAAAAATTGTGTTGAGACACATCGAGATTTTCCTTCGTAAGTTATTTGCATTTTTACTGTTCATTTGTTTCGGTGCTAATGTCCCCATGTCAAATTGGTAGTCGTTGAACCATTTTTTTGATAGGACTCGTTGTGCTTGGTTTGCGGAGTTCGGCTCCATTTGAAGAAGTGCCTTGAGGGGATTTCACAAGTGACGTTCACAGCAGAGCTGGACACTACACACATGCGCAGCCAGGAGCAGGTGGAGCTAGTAGATGCCATCTCTACTCCACTGGTCCGTGGTCAGGTGGAGAAGTGGTTGCTCTTACTAGAATCCATCATGGTCCCCTCCGTGTACAAGGTCAGAAATGTGTCAATCCAAAGTGACCCCTATAAACATTTGGCCCTTGACATTTGATGTCGCACATGATTGCAGTTCCGTGATATTCTCTCGTGGTTTGAGCAATAACGTGGCAGCTCTGCGTATATGAAAAAAGTGTAATGTCTCAAAGCAAATGGATGGGAAAAGAGATACATATGGACATTATTTTTTGTGGCAACAAATTGATGTACCGTAGCCACCAATTACTGAGCACAAACGGTCTGTCACAGTTATAACTTAAAGTTTGGACCATTAGACTCGGTAATTTGTTCCGCATAGATCAGTAGTTTAATTTATCTTCTCGGCCTCCTTGCATTTAATTTGGGAACGCTAGTTTTATTACATGTTTTTAAAATATAATACTCCCTTGCTGCTTTGTGAATGCAGAAGCCAGCCATATGGCCCTTGTTTAATTATTGGTGTGAAGTGCAAAAATAAGAAAAGTGGAAAGTTGAGAATTGGATGGAAAATACATAAGATTAAATCTTTCAAAGAAGGAGACCTTTGGTAAGAAGTGGACAGTAAATGTTCCACCAACAGAAAATATTGTAGAAAATTTATCGAGGAATGATAGGCGTCAGGGAATTAAAGGCATACAAAAAATGTGTATCTCACCGAAACGTGGCCCTTTGAGCCATTGAATGCAAATATGCTCAGTGTGCTGGGCTTGTCACGTGATCCGTGTGGCCATGGAGGCGTACCCGGCGGTGGCACGCACGGACTGGGTGCGAGTGTGTCTCAGGCCTATTGGACCCAGCAGATCCACCAGACTATCCGTGCAAGTCCTTATGTGAGACTGCATTTATTGGCACATGTACCTTTCACTTTCTAATATTTTTTTGAGAAATATTGTGGACTCTGAATGTCAACTGAAGTTGAAAATTTCAACTTCAGTTGACATAGTAATTGCAGATGGTTAGGTATTTTGGATTCATATTCTTAGGTTTTTCGGTAAAGTCACGTAGGTAAAAAATTAAAATTAATAAAAGTAAAATAAAATAAAAATCACGACGTTTCGGAGGCAACACAAGCTTTTTAAGCTTCCGTCTTGTGTTGCCTCCGAAACGTCGTGATTTTTATTTTATTTTATTTTTATTAATTTTAATTTTTTACCTACGTGACTTTACCGAAAAAACCTAAGAATATGAATCCTTGCAGTCACGAAAGCTTCAAATCTAGAGGTATTTTGGAGAAGCTTAAAATGTATTATCATTGGAACATGTGTAGATTTTAACTGAGTGGAAACCGCATATGCCTATATTATTGCCAAGTGGGGCATTCATTTAAGTGCTTTTTATATTTAGTAATGGCGTAGTGTAATGACTTGTAATAAAATCTTAATTGAGATGAGTAAAATCACATGCCCATAGCATGCAATATAATCATGAAATCCCGCTCATGTACTCCTATTACGAGACAAATTATTTGGTGACACTGCATTGGCAGTAGTGCACAAGTACAAAATAATAAACTCAACACATTCATAACTCGCACTGCCTTAAAAGGAAAACATATAATAGGCGGTGTTTCAAGCAATGAGCCTTCTTCATAGCACTTGAATGGAGAAGGGTCATTGCTTGATGTCGCCTATTATATGTGCCTTTTTAAGCAGCGTTATTCATGAGTACGTTGAATAGTTTACTCCTATTACTAGGGTTTTTGTTCGTCAAAATGTAACATTTGCAATCTCATAAGTCCAGTTCAAAAATAATGTTTAAAGATCAGCATTGCCATAAAACAGACCATATTTGTTTAAAAACTATAAAACAATTTCCCAAATACAAAAATGGCATTTTCATTATTCTCCTGTGGCAGGCCACGAATGATGACCTGGCACAGAGCACAACAGGCATATACCACTGACACCCTGGCGCTCGAGAGGAGCCGGTTGGCGGAGCAGACGCACCTGACGCTGGGTGCCCTGGTGGTGTTTGACATTCACGCACGTGCCACATTCTGTCGACCTTGGTGCGGCGCCAGGTGGACGACAAGAAACAAAAAAACTTCCAGTGGCTGAGCCAGCTCCGCTACTACTGGACGGTGACTCAATGCAAACTGCCCTGATCGTTGTGGCAATTTGCACGCACAACGACAGCAGCCTCCTCTTTGCTGGACTTTCACTTTCATCATGCCAAGAGCAATTTTAGGAGACCTTAACATTATTGCCAATAAATATTAATGAGTTATTCCCTTTGTATGGGGTTTCCCCCTCTTTAACAGTGTACTATACAACCGTAATTTATAATTTTAGTTTGTTGCTTATCAAAATAATTACAACTGCATAAAAACAGATACATTTAAGGGACGAGGCTGGCAGTGATGTGCAAGCACAAACCAAAAACACTATCTCATTAACACTTCATTATGAGATACATCTAAAGAGATATTTTTGCATTTAACTATATGTTGTGAAAGGTGTGTTATGCTGTTGTTTGGAACAAGCACAAGCCTCAATGCAGTGACAAATTGTGTAACTGAAGTGCTGCTGTTCCACGTCCTTGACTGCCATTAAACATCTCTTTAATGTCTTATTGACTTAGAAGCCCATAAAACCATATTTTATGAGTGTGTGCAGAAGGAGCAAATTCAGACACACGTGATTTATGCCCAGCTGCCTTATGGCTACGATGATTACCTCGGCAACGCTTCACGTCTGGTCATCACTCCACTCACGGATCGCTGCTAACTAGTAGGTGCAGTGTTTCCACCCTACAGCACAAACACTTTTGAAGAGAGCACTTTGTAACTACGATACTTCCTTGTAGCTTTCGTGTTGCAGTAAGTTCTGTCTTAAATATAAGAAATGTCGTACATATTTTTGTAGTGGGAATGCACGTTGAATACTAAGTATTGGTGCTATACACTCCTATCACGACTTGAAGCATGTAGTTAGGGTTCGCTATCACGTAAGCATTGCCAACAGGACTCGGTTTGGGACGTTGAGCCTACATCTGAGCGGTGCTCCAGAGGGTCCAGCTGAAACTGGCAAAACGGAGACCACCAAGTGCCTTGCCGAGGCAATGGCCAAGCAGTGCCTCATGTTTAACTGCTCCAATGAACCTCGATTACATCACCCTTGGCAAATTGTGCAAGGCAAGTATGACCAGCATACGGTCAACAAGAAGGTGTCCAGAAAAAACACAATTGAACCAAGAGTAGACTAAATGCATTGCAAAATGGATAATGGAAAGTTAAAGTTTTATGTATGTTGAACTTCTTTCACACTGTACCTAGCCATCCATGCTAATCGGAAGGTGCAGGGGGAAGGACAACGAACTAAAGCAATCCTGTGGTTGCACAAACTACGGAGAACATTGCCCTGATCAGCCAACACCAATGCAGGCATATTCCATCTATTCCAAGATAGAGGCCTTCCAATGTTGATGCACTGCCTACAGTTGTCTGCCAGTACTCTTTCTCCCATACTAACAAACTGAATGTTTTTAGTATTTTCTTGAAAAAGTAAAAAAAAGTGACCTCTTTTCCATATTATTTATGTTTTAGGTATAAATAAAACAACAGAAGGACATACATTATAACAGAACTATTATTTGATAAGAAGCAATCAATACAGATAATACATTTTAGTCTTGTTCCTCTTGTGCACATCTCACATGATCAGGGCTTGCCTGTGGGGCTGTTTTAATGAGTTCAGTGGAATAAATTGGAGGCGCTGTCAGGTGTGGCCCAGAAGATTCTGAAAATCTAAAGAGGCGTTACATCTCAGTCATTTCGATACACATTTCCCTTGACCTTACAAATCAGAAGCACCCATACACACGATATGTACACAATGTGAATACTTTTGTGTTTTCATTTCATAAATGTAGTTTTTGGCTTGTACATTGCTTGGTTAAGTAGGCAAATTAAGTAGACAAACTACAAACATTAACTCTTGACACCTCACTGCTTTCATTTGCCTGTCTCCTGTGAATTGTCGTAACGTTTGAAGCTTGATGGCTTTGAAACATTTCATTAATGCACTGGAGATGCAGCAATTTCATACACTGCAAAAGTTAGGCAATTTAACTGCCATTTGAAACATTTTGTCCTACATGTACATTTGTACAATTCATAGACATTCTCTATGACTAAGTTAGGTTTGCTTTGCATGGAGCTGTGTAAGTGTGCACCTATCTAACTTCTCAGGCCCTGTTCCACTCGATGGCCGTGATAGTGCCGGACTACGCACTAATCTCTGAGATCATACTCTACTCGTGCCGGTTTGTACGTGCACGTCCCCTCCCTGCCAAGATCGTCGGCATGTATCCTTTCGGCTCGGAGCAGCTGTCCTCGCAATACCGCTACGACTACGGCATGCGCGCCGTCAAGACCGTGCTTATACTGGTAGAAACCTCCTGGTTACACCAGCCCACAGGGGATTATTGTGTCCGTCGTGCAGGGAGGGGCTGGGTGGGGAGGAGGGGCTGGGTGGGGAGGGGAGGGTGGGGAAGGGCTGGGTGGGGAGGGTGGGGAGGGCTGGATGGGGAGGGGAGGGTGGGGAGGGCTGAGTGGGGAGGGTGGGGAGGGCTGGGTGGGGAGGGTGGGGCTGGGTGGGGGTGGGGTGGGGCTGGGTGGGGAGGGGCTGGTCACCCCGTGGTGCCCTTATAAAACTCAACGTTTAACCTACTCACGCCGGCTTGTGCCCGCCCTCACAGTCGGCCATATTTGCGGAATACACCATCCCGCTATTGACCTTGGCCATTGACCGAGCAACCCAACATTCCTACCAGCTCCCTCCGCAGGAATGTGTTAGCTGCTGGCAGCCTCAAGGTTTCTTGTTCAAGCATCTATTCAGTGGGCCACTCATGGGTAATGCGCAGCGCAGAAGGGCACTTGCTTGATTGTTCACATGCTATGGAGTTGTTGGACAGTCACTGGTCGAGTACTTGCCCTGTGCTTGGGAGACCCCACCTGATAGAAGAAAGTTTTGCATCATTCGGTCTTCTACTCGAGTGCATGCTCCACTTTCACGTATTGGGGAGACACCTAGAGGATAAGATGAGCAATTTTGAGCATAGTTGTATATTCAGGGTGGACGAGGCTCCATTATGGTACACTCTGAATGTCAGTGAGCACACTGTGCAGACCATTTTGATATTAAACAAAAGCATAGTTCAAGTATGCTTCAGCTGTGTGCTCAATGTTCTACCTGAAATACCAGAGGAAGATGAGGATATCCTAACACATTCCTGCGGAGGGAGCTGGAAGGAACGTTGGGTTGCTCGGTCAATGGCCAGGGTCAACGGCGGCGTGGTGTATTCTGCACATATGCCCGACTGTGAGGGCGGGCATAAGCCGGCGTGAGTAGTTTAAACGTTGAGTTTTATAAGGGCACCACGGGGTGACCAACCCCTCCCCACCCAGCCCCACCCCCCACCCTCCCCACCCAGCCCCTCCCCATCTTCCCCACCCAGCCCCTCCCCACCCAGCATTTCCCACCCTCCCCTCCCACCCTCCCCACCCAGCCCCTCCCCACCCTCCCCTCCCCACCCAGCCCCTCCTTCCCCACCCAGCACCTCCCTGTACGACGGACACAATAATCCCCTGTGGGCTGGTGTAACCAGGAGGTTCCTACCAGTATTAATACGCTCTATCATTGATGTCAACTTGCCCAAGTTCCTGGCAAACGACATTCCTCTCTTCCAGGTTCAGCACTGGTCCCACAAGGACACTGTGAACCACTTCCATTATTTTGTTTGAGATATTTCACTTGTGCTTCTGTATTTGTGCATTCATACTCATGATTTGCCACCTCATTTATAACACGTTTATTTTATGGGATGTGATTTGTCTTGAAATATTTTACAAAACTAATTTAAGTTCGTAACGCTTATGCTCTATATTAATTACCTTCGTAACTTGTTTATATATTGAACACGTTCAGATTTAGGGGTTTTAATTAGTTACTCTTTGGTTCTTTCGGTAAAGTCACGTAGTTAGAAATAAAATAAAACAAATCACGACGTTTTGATCGCAACACAAGCGGTCGTCGTCAGCCTATTTCTACCTACGTGAGTATGGATTCCTGCAGTCACGAAAGCCTCACATCAAGATTTTAATTTGTTCTTTTTGCTTCAGGAGTCACTCATTTGTTGTTGTCCTCTCCAGCAAAGATACACATTTAAATGTTGAAAATGCTCCAAAATAATAAAGATACACGATATTTTAACAAAGAGGCAGGGACAACGAATGCCACGTTTAACTGACTTGTAATATTATTTATATAGGATCAAGATTCCATAAGCCATTGCACATATTCATGTTCTTCAGTACTTTTGAAGGCTGAAGCTGCGAAAGCTATCATCCCATTCTGCCCATCACACATGGGTGTGGTGCCCGTGGCCAGGGCACTGTGTCAGACCTGCTGACGATGCCCGGGGCCGACGACCAAGCCCTGCTCAACGCAGTGAAGGGGAGCTACGCGTCCATGAGACTACAACATGCTCATAAGAACATTTTCTATCCTGCTATCTCATAGCCACTTAGGGCCAGTGTATTTGTAGTGTAACAAAGCTATGAGATCCAGCAAACCTTGCTTCCAAAGTGCTCGATTATTGGCGTGCACAATGTCAGCAACTAAGTGCTGTTGAGTCAGTAATTAAAGATGCTGACTATTTACCCTCATTAATAAATTGATGTTTGCTTCCTTGCAATACTCTGTTCTGGAAAATCCAATGTAGCTGAGAGCGTGGTGGCAATGTAGTTTTATTTATTTATTATGGTACATTTTCAGGTGGCAACCAAACCTTCTAATCCTGTTTAAACACGTAGGCTCTCGCGACCAATAGTATCTATTAAAGACGTTTTTTGGGTTAGCTATGCCTTCTTATCCTGTTTTTTCTGCCACCTAACCATTGCTGCTCATTCAGCCATGGCTGGAGGATGCCTTCCAGGTGGTGGCAACATGGTTCTTGATTCAGTCAGGCAGTGGTGTAGCTAGGATATTTTGCGCCCGGGGACGAACTATAAAATTTGCGCCCCCCCCCGTTTAATCACATACCAAAATGTAATTACATGACATGTAGGCTGTGTGTGGCGGATAAATAAACTTTTAGGTTGAGGTGTAGATTTGTGCAGTAGTTTCAGGCTGCCGCGCCCGCCGCAATAAGTTATAATGTAACGCTGTAAGCCTCATTTTGGCGCCCCTTTACCTTGGCGCCCGGGGACATATGTACCCCCTGCCCCCCCTAGCTACGCCTCTGCAGTCAGGTCTGCCACAGCAGTATCTGCGTGAATGTGTGCCATGCGTTCCACGTGTTGGCCATGGAGCTGCCGAATCATTTCCGTGCTAAGCAGCAGCAGCGCCTCAACTATGTGACTCCCACCTCCTACGTGGAGCTCATGGAAAGGTGTCGTGGTGGAGAGATGTTAACTCCCTCACCTTGTATGTAGGAGGTCATAGGTTCTATTCCCGACCCTAACGCCTGTATCTTTGGATTGGGCATGTTTTCCCTGTGGTCACGTTGATTTTTCTCCGGGTCATCCGGTTTTTACCTCCACATTTAGAAACGTGATTTTAGAGTTTTTGGCTACGATAAAGTTTCACACATAAAGCCACTTGGATTGAGCTATCATTTGTGGTCAGGTCATTTCTGAAAATAGCTATATATAGCTCAGTGGGCCTTACCTGGGTAAAATACAAAGTTTTCGTTTATCTGCATCCTGAATTGTGTGAGGCCTGACCGTGTCCCAGACCACGTTGGGCTCTGGTAAGGAGATTGAGGACCTGTGGGAGCCGGCGAAGCAGCTGCTGGGTGACATTCGCTTCCTTCATTCGCTTCACGAGCGCGACAAAGACAACATCCCCGCACCTGTCAGAAAGACCATATGCACCTAGTACATTACCAACCCAGATTTTGGGCCCCAGGCAATGTTCCGTTATGTGTCAATGGCAGCTAAAGGTCTGTTAAGTGGTTACATTATTTCCCAAAATCTTGCACAGAGATGCTGGGTTGGTGGCGAGAGGGAGAATTTGCAAAGGGACAAAGTGGATTAAGAATCGGCTGTAAAGATATGACCTGGGACTAATTTTGAGTTATGCTGTTATTCATTTCATAATTGTGATAGTCATACAAACCTGTGGCCTGTTTATGATAGTCACGAATTTAATAACCATCTAGATAAAAATTAAATGCTTAAAAAAAACATGTCGTACTATCAACAATTTTTTTTTATATGGCGTTATCACTTTTTCCAAAATATTGATTTATTGTATATGTCAATGTTTTATTATCGTAGGTTGTAATTGATTAGGCCAGCTTATAATTGATTATTCTAACCTAAGAGCAATTACTTAAATCTACATTGACTAACACTGGTCTATTATGGATTGACCACCATATGCGCCATAATTGATTGCTTTAGGCTATAACTGACAAATGATTCCAATGTAACATTGATTGTACTTAAAGTACAGACTGCGCACGCATAAACGTATTGCTCGTTGCCCAAGTATGGCTTGCGAGTATAGTTCACTCTCTGGTGCAGGGTGTTCAAGGTGGTGGCTCCGAAGAAAGAGAAGCTGGCAGCAGCGCAGACAGAGCTGGAGGGAGCCATGGTTGGTCTGCACGTCAAGCAGCACACACAGCGCCAAGGTGGCCGACATCAAGGCCCCTCACTCAATGAGACCAAACGCCGCACGGCTGAGCTGGAGGACCAGGTGGGGGCGCCACACACCAACGGAGCACCCAAGTCACCCCGCAGTGCACTCTCTCAATTGCCAAGTGCTTCACGCATTGTTGTGTAGCTCTATACTATTTGTTGTCATCCAGTTACAATAATTAATTAGCAGTGTGAATATAATGCACTGCAATCCTTCCTATTAATGTAATGGAAAACAATCTAGTTATTAGAATTTGCATTCACGAAGCATCTGACGCCATCGCAAAATTCTGTAAAAATACGAATTAAAAGCATGTTTTAATTAAGGCAGGCAATTAAGGATATAATTATACAGACCACAGCGGGAATTGAGAAACATAATAGAAGTACGTATAAAGATGATTCATAGGGACAGTCACATATAAAGCAGGGCTTGAACAGGGGCATAAGTAACATGTTTTTGCTACATATCTGGTTCTCTGACATGCATAATTCACCCTTGCCGAGGTGGATGCACTCTTTGTGTGGCATTCATGTGTGCAGTCCAACATGTGCAGCAAAAAGTTGGAGCGGGCGGAGGTACTGATAGGGTCCATGGGCGCAGAGAAGACACGCTGGGGCCAGGCTGCCAACAGTCACTCGAGCAACAGGGCAACCTTACGGGAGATGCCCTCATCTCCGCTGGCACCATCGCCTAACCGGACGGCTTCACTTTCAGCGACATATAGGCCTGTTTCTGACCAAGACAGCCGCACGAATAGACATACTTTACAGTTGTTATTTTGTGATTAAGCTTGTCTACCGGGGAAACGCGTCCTGATTGTCAAAACTCTCTTTCATGAGTCTTGTGAAGTTTTTCGCAGTGGGGTCGACGATTGCTATTTTTTTTTTACTAATTAGCGGATTGGCCAGGACGTTATTTTATTGGGCAAATTTGAACCATTACACTGGCAGACAACTGCCAACTCTATTTGAGTATCACAGGATCGTTAACATCCATTATGATGTAGATAAGCAAATTTTATGTTTATACACCCACATAATTAATTCGGGCAACCTGCCAGATTCAAATTGCAAGCCTCTGCAAAAAGCAGCGAACATGCTGTATGCACCATGTCACTGCCCCACATACAAATTATGATCGCAAATTTGGTGATGGATTTGTAATTTTTTGGGATTTTTAAATAGACTAAGATTCAAAGATGTATTTTATAAAAAATGTTGGTGTTATTCAGAATAGTAGTAATTAAATATGCTCTATTTCACACTCACTGCTGAGCTCCTTCCCTTAAAGTTCACTTGTCATTCTGCTTACTGATGCAAGTTGCACAGTGGATGCAGATTTGTAAGGACCGACAGATCCCATGCTCCAACAATTGCTCCCAGAAACGTGCGTACACTTGATGACCCTGTGAGAATAAGAGAATGGGATATCGCTGGCATGCCTTCTTGATAGTTTCTTCACGAATAACGGTGTCATAGGCAAGCCAGTAGCTTATGCTCCTGCATCAATACGCAAGCTCTTTTAATAATTGAAAGTGATATTGTAAATAAGATCAACTAATTTAAAATCTTGCCTGGATGACATGCTTCACAATTCTATAGTGACAGAATTTTGTAAACCAGTTTAGCAATTAATAATCATATTTATATGGCCTAGAGAAAGAAAGAAGGCTTTATTTTTTTACTTCCCGCCTGACCTGTGCTGCATAATTTCACCGTTATGTAGCTATGCACGTCGCTGACCACTGATGATCAACCTTAGCAAATACATGAATTGTCAATTCGGGGTTGCGATTCGATTCAAGAATCAGATATATATCCATTTTTTTCCTCTGATTAGCACGGTTGTAATATATGGTGTAAAAGAAGTCCAAACATACAAACAACAGCTCATTTCTAGCAGCAGTAGTAGCCACGTCAACCTAATACACACAACGTATACAAATACATAATAATTCTTAGTATGCACGATGTGACGCATGTATCGTCAGCATAAGAAGAAATGTGAATTGAATTTCGATTTAAAGCTTTCGTGACTGCAGGGATTCATCTTCTTGTTCTTTCGGTAAAGTCACGTAGAAGGAAAAATAGAGGTGTAATGAAGCACCTTTCTAATTGATGCTTCATTACACCTCTATTTGCTACCATTGTATGTAATATCAGCACAGCAGCTGGTGCATCAACCCGCCTTACACGTGTGTGTCTGGCTGCGTAGCCACCAGCGTTACTGGAGGATGATTGTGGATCTCGTGCTGGAGTCGTTTCTGCCGAAGCAGAAGTTCCAGCACGGCGGCGGTGTGTGCGTGTGCGCCTTGGTGACGCCACCATTGAGTACGTGGCTGACTTTCGCTTCTACATCACCACCAACCTGAGCAACCCACACTACCTGCTCGAAACGTCTGCCCAGGTCAGACGTGTGCCCCACGCAGCAGCGACACACTGCAGAGACAAACGTCACTTGATTAAATTGTTTTCACATGTTACTGTGCCTTAGATTTAAACAGATGTTCACTTGTGCCTTCCCTTCCCAATAGTGATTACATGGCAGTTTCTGTCTCCATGTGACTCCATGTTTAGGCAGGCATCTAATTTGCTACATTGGCTCAGTTATTTGGTTTGGTTATAATTCTCATCTACCTTTCTAATCAAGTGTGAATGAAACGTTGCTACTGTCCGTGTGGCACAGGTGATGCTACTGAACTTTACGATAACATTTCGTGGGCTGCGGGACCAGCTGTTGAGCATCGCAGTGTCCCGTGAGAGGCCAGATCTGGAGGAGCAGAACCAGGCACTGAATCTACAGAACGCTAACAACAAGAGGCATGCAAGCAGCGCCACAGGCGTACTCAAAAATGTTTCACGTGTACTCTTGTTTGTTGTGTGCACACCACACCAACTACTCACACAAAGACAAAGATCCCCCATATGGGCTTTAAAACTGCAAGGGCAAGTGCTCTTACAAAGCACACAAAAAGACTGCCTATCTTATTCTCCACAACAGAAATGGTGATACACCTCAGCAGGTAGTCATTTTATGATGCGTTGACCAAGAAGGGCAGCCCAGGCCAGAATTATAATGCCATCGCCACTGGTGTTAACCATCATGCACAGGAGTCAAACCCACGTTGCTCGGTTTACATACACATGTACATGCACACAAACTCACATGTATTGTTTAGTAATGTAAAATTTTTAACTAAAGGATGCATGACAAATATGAACATTTTAATTATCAAAACAATAACACACACCCTTCAAGCACACTCATTGGGTATTTCAATATAATCTAGGGTTTACAGTGAGGAAAAAAGTATTTGATCCCCTGCTGATTTTGTACGTTTGCCCACTGACAAAGAAATGATCAGTCTATAATTTTAATGGTAGGTTTATTTGAACAGTGAGAGACAGAATAACAACAAAAAAATCCAGAAAAACGCATGTCAAAAATGTTATAAATTGATTTGCATTTTAATGAGGGAAATAAGTATTTGACCCCCTCTCAATCAGAAAGATTTCTGGCTCCCAGGTGTCTTTTATACAGGTAACGAGCTGAGATTAGGAGCACACTCTTAAAGGGAGTGCTCCTAATCTCAGCTTGTTACCTGTATAAAAGACACCTGTTCACAGAAGCAATCAATCAATCAGATTCCAAACTCTCCACCATGGCCAAGACCAAAGAGCTCTCCAAGGATGTCAGGGACAAGATTGTAGACCTACACAAGGCTGGAATGGGCTACAAGACCATCGCCAAGCAGCTTGGTGAGAAGGTGACAACAGTTGGTGCGATTATTCGCAAATGGAAGAAACACAAAAGAACTGTCAATCTCCCTCGGCCTGGGGCTCCATGCAAGATCTCACCTCGTGGAGTTGCAATGATCATGAGAACGGTGAGGAATCAGCCCAGAACTACACGGGAGGATCTTGTCAATGATCTCAAGGCAGCTGGGACCATAGTCACCAAGAAAACAGTTGGTAACACACTACGCCGTGAAGGACTGAAATCCTGCAGCGCCCGCAAGGTCCCCCTGCTCAAGAAAGCACATATACATGCCCGTCTGAAGTTTGCCAATGAACATCTGAATGATTCAGAGGACAACTGGGTGAAAGTGTTGTGGTCAGATGAGACCAAAATGGAGCTCTTTGGCATCAACTCAACTCGCCGTGTTTGGAGGAGGAGGAATGCTGCCTATGACCCCAAGAACACCATCCCCACCGTCAAACATGGAGGTGGAAACATTATGCTTTGGGGGTGTTTTTCTGCTAAGGGGACAGGACAACTTCACCGCATCAAAGGGACGATGGACGGGGCCATGTACCGTCAAATCTTGGGTGAGAACCTCCTTCCCTCAGCCAGGGCATTGAAAATGGGTCGTGGATGGGTATTCCAGCATGACAATGACCCAAAACACACGGCCAAGGCAACAAAGGAGTGGCTCAAGAAGAAGCACATTAAGGTCCTGGAGTGGCCTAGCCAGTCTCCAGACCTTAATCCCATAGAAAATCTGTGGAGGGAGCTGAAGGTTCGAGTTGCCAAACGTCAGCCTCGAAACCTTAATGACTTGGAGAAGATCTGCAAAGAGGAGTGGGACAAAATCCCTCCTGAGATGTGTGCAAACCTGGTGGCCAACTACAAGAAACGTCTGACCTCTGTGATTGCCAACAAGGGTTTTGCCACCAAGTACTAAGTCATGTTTTGCAGAGGGGTCAAATACTTATTTCCCTCATTAAAATCAATTTATAACATTTTTGACATGCGTTTTTCTGGATTTTGTTGTTGTTATTCTGTCTCTCACTGTTCAAATAAACCTACCATTAAAATTATAGACTGATCATTTCTTTGTCAGTGGGCAAACGTACAAAATCAGCAGGGGATCAAATACTTTTTTCCCTCACTGTATATTTTTTCCAATGAACCTATTTAAAATGGTACATCAGATATCGTTCATCAATTGCCACGGAGAGCTATTTGGCATGCAGATAAAGTCTCTTGCTAATGGTGCCTTGAATTACCATGCAGCTGGCACGTTAAGAGTGTGAACCGTGCAACCCCCTGCATTTGATTAAACGAAGAACTCATTGGCTTCAGAACTTGTGCAATGATTCACACTCATGGGAGGTCTCCATAGCCCACAGTGCTGGTAATGGGATATCACACAACTGTGAAATTTAGAGGACTTGTGCATGTGGCTTGTTTCCAAAATATGTAGTAAATTCTGAACCCTTTAATCGGTGTTTTGAATGACTGCTGTCATTATATTACTATTTTTTTGCCATTTTGAAAGCACTATTAAAATACAGTTAGAGACGTAACTTTAACAGTACATCATAATAATTTCGAATGTGCTTTCTAATTAACTTTCAATGTTCTGTGTTTATTATTATCAGGTAACATTGTAAGCCATTTCAAAGTGTACAGAAAGCCTTCTTGCCACCTATTTTTATACTGTAAAATCCAAACAGAATCAGGTTCAGACCTCAAAGTTTGCCCAGGACCATAAAGACCTTCTTAAACTCAGCAGTATTTAGGAATAATAGTAATGGACTTCCATAGCTATTTTAAAATTCCTAATTAAAGGCTTTCATTTTCGTGCATGCACATTTACACAATTTCCCCAGAGGTAATAAATGTCATGTAATGGCAAATCTAGAGCTAATTTGTATAAAAATGAACAGAGTTGAATTGCTTCATTAAATTAGTCTGTTGTATTGAGCACACCTAAGACTGAAATTGGTACGTGTGGTATTCTAGTGATGGAGTTCCTGTATCTCACTCAACGGGCAGCTGAGCGAAATAGAAAACTAAAATCCTGGAAGTGTTCTCATTGCCAGAGGGAACATTCTAGAGGACGACGCGGCCGTCCAGGTGCTGTCCTCCTTCAAGGTGCTCGCTGACGAGGCATCTGAGAAGCAGACTGCAGCCGAGGAGACCGAGTTGCCAAATCGACCTGTGTTCAATGCCAGTACTCCCCCGTGGCAGGGCACGCTGCTGTGATTGTATTCTGCATCACCGACCTAGCAGCCATTGAAGCCCATGCACCAGTACTTTCTCTCGTGGTACTTCAGCCTCTTCATTGTTTCCATCGATGGCTCGGAGAAGTCCCAAGTGCTGGCACAGAAGTGGGCACCAGCTTTCACCACGAATTTCCATCGGTCTATTTTATTCCAATGTTTGGTTAATATTTTTCATGGACAGTTATACTCTTTGTTAGTTACATTTAAACACTATCTAAATGACAAAAAAATGATGCTAAAAGTGAAGTGTTCCTATGCAATACGTGCTAGGAAATCATCACTTCTGTTGGTGGTTCTGAGCCAGTTGTGGAAATTTCACATTCCCGTGGTGGGGAAGTCATTCCACAAGACAACCACTGTTACTTCAATAAGTCGATCATAACCAGGAATACTTTTCGACTGCATTGCACCAGTGCCATCTGGTCGATTTGGCGCTCAGTCTCCTTGGTTGGAACGAAACAGGTAGACTTCTCCACAAATCTGGCTGTTGCCTGATGAAGCTGGTTGTAATTACTGGCGAAACGTCATACTCAGGTTGTAAATGTTGTGGCTTGGCTCTCCAACACACCGGTGTGCTGTACTCGTGACGAATTAGCATGTTCTGTTCTACGTGATAACCCTTACTAGTTGGCTGTGTCGGGTGGTGGCGGGTTTAATGACACATTTATATATTTACAGGATCTAACCCAAAAAAACCTCTATTATGGTCAGGTGTATAAGACACACCTAGCCAGACAGTGAAAACTTCCAAAAATCATAATTTCAGCAGCACCCTGATCATTTGTAATTTGATTAAATACATGTCTTTTCTCTGACCTTGAAGAACCAACGAATACATCACACATCTCACGCTGTGCTCAATTTTTGGTTATTAGCTACGTGGTTCATTCTGGAACTTCTAATTAGATAGTGGGGAGTCACAGTACATGTCAGCATAAAATTATAGTCTGAGGCTGACTGGAGGCAGTGTAGAGTGACGGTTAAAAAGACTTTCACAATTTAATTTGCTGATAAACTGTACAATCGTCTTGTAAGACGCTACCGTGTGTATTACTGTGACTGGGTTTGAAGGCACGTTAATCTCATAACATATCCGAGCTCTTAACATCGAAAATCCCAGAACTCTGACAAGGGATTCATATTGTGTCAAAACTAGTTCTCACAGTGCCCCATATTTCAAAGGTTTACATTTTCAGGAATCGAACCAGTCACTAGGATCCCTGCAAAGTGCGTTTATCCCTATGCCACCCAAGCACATACACTTGCATGCTTACACACATGTTCACTTTCACACAAAAGGAGCAGCAAGTCCATTACATCCCAATCTCACTTTTCATTCAATGTTCCATTCACACTTTTCCCACACTACTAATTCAGTCCATTATCTTGATATGAAGATTTAGTATGTCTGCGCTGTGATTTTCATTTAAATGGCTACACGTCATGACCCCAGGATATGTCATTATCGTGTGTAATTACTTCAGTAAAAGCTTTCAGCAAAATAGTGATTTTCACCGATTGACTTCAACACTGTCTGCAATTAGTGGCCTGTTTAATGTAATACCCTTGCCATGTTCTTTCTTAAATGCCATGAAACAAAGAACACTAAAGCCATGAAGTTTTATTCCATGTATAATTATCACACCTTGTTGGTGATCATTTGTGCATTACAGAATGCTGTAATTAAAGCATGAAGTGCACTCATTTAATCCAGTGTGAATAATTGTGGCGACATCCCTGTGACCTAACCTGTGCAGGTAGATTTTTACCTTCCTTATATATGTACTTCTACATTCACAAATTCGTTTACAAAACATGGGTAATTCATTGTCATGGGATTCCAAGGACAGTGCAGACATGTTAGACACTGCAGTGAAATGGGCTGTCTTCGTCAATGCACGGGCGTGCTGTGTAGAAGTTTAGAAAATATGAAAGACAAAATTATGCCTATGTTAAATTGTGATCTCAAGTTCTATGTCCCATTCTATAAATCTGTTATACTGGAATACATCAGCGGTTCCCAACCTTTTCGAGTGCATGGACCCCTTTTCAACCTCCAAACATGTTGCGGACCACCAGATGTTACTGCAGTAGTTATTTGAAACTGCACATTTCCTTGGTGAGGATATTATTATTATTTTTCTTATTTTCTGAGGACTCACGTAGTAGCCTTGCGGACCACCAGGGGTCAGCGGACCACCGATTGAAAACTGCTGCTCGACACAATAGACGAGCTTCCCTCTGGTTAATAAAAAAAAAATTGGACACGTAGGTAACCAGCAGTCTTATGTTTTTCTGGATGAATTGCCTGTTGCTAATTATTTAAACGAAATATTGAATTCGAGCAGATTTAAAGTGAAGAGCATGGTGATATTTCCAACAAACACATTTACAATCCATAAAATCAACTTGGAGATTAGAGCATGCTTCACAAAAAAAATCTGAACTAGTCAAATGTGCAGTATTAATCGAAACAATTATGTATAATTTGTACAATCATTTGTCGTTGGCTCATAAGGACTTTTGATATTTTAATGGAGTTTTTTTTATTTGAGGGCCGTGGGAGTGTGATGGGCAAAACATGCACTCCTTGCCGACCGATACATTTACGTGTCTTAAAAGTGCGATATATTTTACTCTTCTTCTTGTGCTTTTAATACAGCAGCTAAGTGAACTACATCAATCCTGTGCCTGATATCTTTGCAATGAATGCTCATGCCGATATAAGCAAAGCCCAGGCCAACCTGCTGTTTGACAGCATCATCCTTTCGGGTGAGCGCTCCCTACTCTGCATTCTCACACACAGGATCCCACAACACACAGTATCCAAGATGTGTATCCAAGTACAATAAACCATTGCAGAAATGCCACAGAGTTATGTGCCTTTCATTGGATTTCAGGATTTGTTTCAGCTGGCCGATTGAGAATGACGGTGCAGGAGAGGCTAAAAAAGCACATTATGGCCTAAATAGCAGTGGTGGTATTATTTATTAGAACAAGATAAATTGCGAAAATCATCATGAGTGCGACTCAATAACCACTTGTTCATGGTTAACCATGTAATATGTAAATTGGGCTATTTATTTGTTAATAATCATCTCTGTAATTGCATTTTATACATTCAGGGGGACTAATTTGTAGTCCACACAATGCTCTTTTCATGTTAAGCTTTTATGTAACCTTTTGTTAAGATTCATAAAATAATTGTATATTGGTGACAAGCTGCCTTCGAGGGCTTAATCTTAGTATTTTATTTATTTTTTATTCTCCTAGAAGTGTTTCTTTTGAAATATCTTACTACAATTGGTTCTCACATGGCTTAAAATATAGTATTTTAATCAGGCACATTCTTCGTGAGTGAAGATGCATTATTTTCCAGGCTGATGTGGTTAGTGTTCATGAGTCTTGAGTGGGAATTTACTTGGGTTGGGCAAGAGATAGGCTCACATATTTAGTAGTAGTCCGCTGTGAGTCAGGGACAGGAAAATTAATGCCTGGAGCAGTGTGGCAAATCGAGAGGCAACAAACCACTGTGCCATTGCTCTATATAAATGCATACAGTACATATATAGACAACTATGGCTGGTGCGTTCTATTCTAAACCTGCTATGATTCACATAGTGACAGCCACAGTATTTGTGACAAGCGCGGCACAAAAGTCTTGCCAGCGTGGAGGACAAGGCTCTTATCATGGTTTTTATGGTTTTGTAAGATATATTGAAATGTGCGGATATGTAGACATATTGATTTCTTTCAATCCATTATGGACAGAAGATCCCACAATGGGTTCAGAACAAAATGCAACAACTCTCATGTAAATCTGGGCCACCATGGATGGCCCTCGTGAGAGTGTCCCCGTCTCCATTCCCGCAACACCATTGCCGTGCTCGTAAACCTGGGATGGGTAATCATCAAGCGACGTGTGGACAACATTTAATCAACACAAGAATGCATTGTAAATGACATGAGGATGGAGAAGATCACCGTCATCATCCTTGAAAACGTTGCAGCATTCAATTGCCTGTTTCATAATGTGCCTGCTGGGTTGAGGCACGAGGCAGACCGCGTTCACCCTCTGTATTCTCGCGTGTGCTTTGTAATGCCGAGCAGTGCATGGCAGGCCCAGCTAGTGCAGGTGGTAGAGGCACGAACCGGATCCCATATGAAATAGCCGACGGCGTGGCTCCGGACGGCTTGAACAGGCTGCCTGAGAATCTGTCCATAAAAGTGGCTGGGCGTAAGTTCTCCACAAGCTATGGAGAGAGCATGGCACAGTGCTCGTGCAGGAGATGGCACGCTGAAGTAGCCTGCTTGCCACCATATTCATGTCATGCACCAGCGTGCAGCAGGCTGTCGAAGTCTGAGAATGTAACATCTGAATCCCTTAATCTTTTCTTGCCAGGCATACTAGTCCACACGTTTAATACAGTGCCTGCAAGGCGGGTTATTGGATCATGCAACATTCAACATTGTGCACGACACCTCCACAATGATATTAGGTGGCCTGGAGCTGGCAGTACGCCAAGTAGGTTGTTTCCTGTCAAAAACACTTGCGTATTATTTCCTTCATGTAATATTGATACAGGGCCGTTAATGAGTACTTAAAAAAAGTTATGTAAAGATAAATAATTGCAATTATTAATCTTAGATCTATGCTTAATAATCACGAGCAATATGTATTGACTGCTGGACGTAGACCTCCTTCACAGTCTGGTGATGCAACACTCCATATAGATACTGCACATTAGTTGATATAATCACCATCT